>NC_016088.4:42751729-43051729 GCF_000004515.6 Glycine max
TTTGTTTGCTCAAGCGACCTGTGCTCCTAAGTTTTTTTTGACTTCCAAGATTGTTCAATAAGAGATTACTCGTCCTGCACATTGGTAAGGGTGCCATAAAATGACGAGTAAAGTTCAAAACAATAAGTTTAAAAATAAAAGAAAAAAACATTTGACTGGCTGTGTCTCAAATAAAGTACAGACATTCATGTGACCTCATTTTATCATTCCTGAAAGTTTGTCTTTATTGAGAGAGAATGTGAGTTATTAAGAATATGAATCATTTGACTTAATCTGTCAATTGAAAAAATCCTTCAAGACAAAGTTTGCATTTATCGCATTTCACGACAAAGGTTACATGCATCTGCATCCCCAAAAAACATGTTAACTGCATAGATTTCCTAAATCTAATGTCCAAACTTTTAAGTTTGGGATGAGAGGCCCTCTCGATGAGTCAATCTGTTGCTTTCTCATAAGGGTGGACCCTTGGGTGCTAGTACCTATTGCCTTTAGAGGACTACACGTCCTCGACTTTAGAGGGCTACACATCCTCGCCTTCAGAGGACTGCAGGTCCTCGCGTTCAGAGGACTACACGTCTTCACCTATAGAGGACCGCACGTCCTCGCCTTCAGAGGGATACACGCCCTCACCTTTAGATGACTACATGTCCTCGCCTACCAAGGGCTACACACCCTCACCTTCAGAGGACTACACGTTCTTGCCTTCAAAGGACTGTGCATCCTCGCCTTCAAAGGGCTACACGCCATCACCTTTAGAAGGCGACACACCCTCACCTTCAGAGGACTACACGTCCTTGCCTTCAGAGGACTGCACGTCCTCGCCTTCAGAGGACTGCAGGTCCTCGTGTTTAGAGGACTACACGTCCTCACCTATAGAGGACCCCACGCCCTCGCCTTCAGAGGGATACACGCCCTCACCTTTAGATGACTACACGTCCTCGTCTTCCAAGGGCTACACGCCCTCACCTTCAGAGGACTACACGTTCTTGCCTTCAGAGGGCTGTGCATCCTCGCCTTCAAAGGGCTACACGCCCTCACCTTCAGAGGGCGACACAACCTCACCTTCAGAGGACTACATGTCCTTTCCTTAAGAGGACTGCACGTCCTCGGCTTCAGAGGACTGCATGTCCTCGCCTTCAAAGGGCTACATGCCCTCACTTTTAGAGGATTACACGTCCTCACCTTCAAAGGGCTACACGCCTTCACCTTCAGTGGACTACACGTCCTCGGCTTCAGAGGACTGCATGTCCTCGCCTTCAGAGGGCTACACACCTTCACTTTTAGAGGACCACACATCCTCGCATTTAGAGGATTGCATGTCCTCACCTTTAGAGGGCTACACACCCTCATCTTCATAGGACTACACGTCCTCACCTTCAGAGGACTGCACGTCCTCACCTTTAGAGGACTACACATCCTCGCCTTCAGAGGACTGCACGTCCTCACCTTTAGAGGATTACACGTCCTCGCTTTCAGAGGACTGCATATCCTTGCCTTCAGAGGGTTACACGCCCTCGCCTTTAGAGGACTACACGCCCTCGCGTTTAGAGGATCGCATGCCCTCGCCTTGAGAGGGCCACACGCCCTCACCTTCAGAGGACTACACGTCCTCGACTTCAAAGGAGTGCATGTCCTCACCTTTAGAGGGCTACACGCCCTCGTCGTAAGAGGGCTGCACTGCCTTGCCTTTTGAGGATTGCACGTTCTCGCCTTCAGAGGACTTCACATCCTCGCTTTTAGAGGACTGCACGTCCCCACCTTCAGAAGGCTGAACGTCCTCGCCTTCAGAGGATTACACGTCCTCACCTTGAGAGGCCTACACATCCTCGCCTTCGAAGGACTATATGCCCTCACCTTCAAAGGGCTACAGGTCCTCGCCTTCAGGGAACTCAAGGTCCTTTACCTTTAATGCTTAACCGAGGCTTGCACTCCTGGTTGAGGGGCCAGTGGTTTCCTTTTATCAGTTCCTGGGCCACCATCTGATATTGGAGGGCCACCAACTGTGCAAGCACAACCAGAGGATGGGGCAGGTCTCCAGCTTTGATGGGAGACTATCGCACAACTACTATGCATACTGGGGCAAGATTTCACCCAGCCGCTATAAGGTGACGAGTGTGGATCGTGCGCACCAACATATGGATGATGTTACTACTTAGCAACCATCGTCCCAACGACTAACACTTTGATCTACCCCTGCCAAAGTATCAGCTAGTTTATGCCATCATGACATAGGTAAGTATGCATGTGGCTCAACTAGTTTCTGATGCCATCTACTGTTTGTAGGGATCGCGCCTGCAAGACACCCAATGGACACAAAGAAGTTCAACAGGGTCCTGGGGTTTCCAGCTCTGATTACGAGCCTCTGTCAGTTCTATGGAGTGTCCGTCGCTCCCAGCAGGGTCATCAGGCCCCTTACTAATCGAGCTTTCATCAAGAAGTACTATGCCCCTAGGCAGGCGCAGGGCGAGGCACCACAATGACCTATGGACGACCATCAACAGGCAATAGACACATTGCCACCACCTCTAGAGCCCCTCAGCTCATCTACAAAGGCTAAAGTGTTTCCTACGACACGTGGCCGACCAACAAGCGACCAACCACGGGGGTAGGTACGAGCAGGTACTAGGCTCGTGATCGACAATTCGTCATCACACATCTGACTCAAGATGTTAAAGAAGCGCTACTAGGAGGTAGCCTAGTACCTTTTAAATTTCTGCTTGTTATTTTTTCACCTTTGTTTCTTAAGTCATAGTTGGACACACCTAGTGGCTCATAATCCTAGGAATTTAAATAAACAAGCACAAACTAGGAAGGTAGCCAATACCTCACAAATATATATATATATATATATATATATATATATATATATATATATATATATATATATATATATATGTGTGTGTGTGTGTGTGTGTGTGTGTGTGTGTGTGTGTGTGTTTTTTTTTTTAGGTAGCAAAATACCTCAAAACAAAAACAAATAAGAACAAAAAATATATCTTTCGGCTGAAAAGCCAGCACGCTTTTGAAAAGAAATAACTTCCAGGTTTTCTTTGAAAAAGATTCACTGATCATAACATAAGTTTTTGTTGAAAAAAATCTGTATGCACTTGAAGGGTGAATGCTGAGAAAATTTTCCCGAATGCCCAAAATGGACTCGGATGAATGCATGAATTGATAAAAGAGCATGTTTTGGAAACACTGGGTTGACTTAAATAGGGAAAATGAATCCTAAGCCCTAGTGTCACATGACCATAAAAACTTGATATATATCATGTCCATCCGTTCTACAAGCCTTGAGCCAAAATCCCAACTCACCATAAACCTTGACCCAGGGTGAGAATGTCCATCCTCGCCCTCAGAAGAAAAGAAAAAGAAAAAGAAAAAGAAGTTCCCGATCAAATATCGAAAGAAAACAAAAGAAAAAGAAAGTTCCCGATCAAAGATCGGAAGAAAGCTTAAAGAAGAAAATTCTCAATCAAAGATTGGAAGAAAGCAAAATAGAAAGGAAAATTCTCGATCGAAGATCGAAAGAAAACAAAAGAAATATACAGAAAGGTCTTTGCACCAGACAATATTTGAACAATACAGAATTGTCACAAGAAAATGAGAAAAGAAAGGAAACCACGACTTGAAGTGGTCCTCTCCCTTTGATTGCTAACCAAAATCCTGTGCGCTGGCGACTTTCTAGCCCCGCACTAAACAAAAACTATAAAGGGAAAGGCCAAAACACTCGGATCCAAATTTCCCACCAAAAACACTATTCCCAAAAAAGTCCTATTGATCCATGATCATACATGTAATATTTGGTTTGATAGGAAAGGATTTGCAAAATCAAGTCATGACATATTTATGATTCGGAATTAGGATAAAACACTTGCCTATGTGAGATTGATATACGTTGAGTGGTTTTATTCTATTTTCGGTTGGACTCGGTGTTTCCTCTAAATGGTCATTTAGAAATGAAATGCTAACATTCAAAATCTCATTTGTGGTTATGAGAAAAATTTACCAGCATACTCTCCTTCCCCAATAGACACATTATTTTTCTCCAAAAATTATATGGAGGTTTTGTTTCTTTACTAAAGCACATTCACATTTTAGTGAAAAAACACCGAGACTATTTTAGTCTCACACTGCTTGCAAGAACTACGTAGGTCTAAGTTCCTCATCTCAAATTAAGGATACGTAGGAGCAAAAGCCCCGCTTTTGTCGACCACCCCATCCTGCTATCATGACCTGAGAGTCCGGTAGCATGCGAAGACACCTTACGGTTATCCGCACCTTGTCATTCGAAGACCCCAAGTTGGATTGACAAGCAGAGACCAATGTGGTCATTTGTACCCTTTCCGGAGATGTCAACATCTTTTGGCAGAGACTATTTAAGTCTCACACACTGCTTTGCAAGAACTATGTAGGTCTGAGTTCCTCATCAAAAATTGAGGATATGTAGGAGCAAAAGACCCACTTTTGTCGACCACCCCACCTTTTGCTATCGTGACCTATGAGTCCAATGACATATGGAGACACCCGATGGTTATTTGCCTACACACTTATGCTATCCAGTGACCCGAGAGTCTGGTAGCATGCGGAGACGCCTTATGGTTATCTGCACCTCGTCATTCAGAGACCGCAAGTCCAATTGACAAGCAGAGATCAATGGTCGTCTGCACCCTTTCCAGAGATGTCAGTATCTTCCGGTCGAGACTTTTTTAGTCTCACAAACAAAATCTACTGATCCTGACCCAAGCGTCAGGTGGCAGGCAGATATACCCAAGATATTATCCGTACAAAGACAACATCTAATGATCCTGACCCATGTGTCAGGTGGCAGACATATATACCCAAGTGATTATTCATACAAAGACAACATCTGCTGATCCAGACCCATGCGTCAGGTGGATATACCCAAGTGATTATCCGTACAAAGACAACATCTTATGATCTTGACCCAGGCATCAGGTTGCAGGCGGATATACCCAAGTGATTATCTGTACAAAGATAACATCTGATAATCCTGACCCGTGCGTCAGGTGGTAGGCGGATATACCCAACTGATTCCATGCATTAGGTGGCAGGCGGATATACCCAACTGATTATTCGTACAAAGACCACATCTGATGATCCTGATCCAGGCGTCTGGTGGCAGGAGGATATACAACAATGATTATCCGTACAAAGACAACATCTACTGATCCGGACCCTGGCATCAGGACCAATGCGCCAGGTGGCAGGCAGATATACCCAAGTGATTATCCGTACAAAGACAACATCTTCTGATCCAGACCCATGCGTCAGGTGGATATACCCAAGTGATTATCTGTACAAAGACAACATCTTATGATCCTGACCCAGGTGTCAGGTTGCAGGCGGATATACCCAAGTGATTATCTGTACAAAGATAACATCTGATAATCCTGACCCGTGCGTTAGGTGGCAGGCGGATATACCCAACTGATTATTCGTACAAAGACCACATCTGATGATCCTAATCCAGGCGTCAGGTGGCAAGCGGATATACAACAATGATTATCCGTACAAAGACAACATCTACTGATCCGGACCCAGGCATCAGGACCAATGCGCCAGGTGGCAGGCAGATATACCCAAGTGATTATCCATACAAAGACAATATTTGATGATCCTGACCCATGCATCAGGTGGCAGACGAATATACCCATGTTATTATCCGTACCAAGACAACATCTGATGATCCTGACCCATGCGTCAGGTGGCAAGTGGATATACCCAAGTGATTATCCATACAAAGACAACATCTGCTGATCCTGACCCATGCATCAGGTGGATATACCCATGTGATTATCCATACAAAGACAACATCTGATGATCTTGACCCATGCGTGAGGTGGCAGGCAAATTTACCCAAGTGACTATTCGCACAAAGACAACATTTGCTGATCCTGACCTAGGCGTCAGGTGGTAGGCGAATATACCGAAGTGATTATCCATACAAACACAACATCTCATGATCCTGACCCATGCGTCAGGTGGCAGGCGGATATACCCAAGTGATTATCCGTACAAACACAACATCTGATGATCTTGACCCATGCGTCAGGTGGTAGGTGGATGTACCTAAGTGATTATCCATACGAAGACAACATCTGCTGATCTTGACCAATGCGTTAGGTGGCAGGTGGATATACCCAAATGATTATCCATCCAAAGACAACATCTGCTGATCCTGACCTGTGCGTTAGGAGGATATACCCAAGTGATTATTCGTTCAAAGACAACATCTGATTATCCTGACCCATGCATGAGGTGGCAGACAGATATACCCAAGTGATTATCCGTACAAAGACAACATCTATTGATCCTGACCCAGGCGTCAGGTGGCAAGCGAATATACCGAAGTGATTATCCATACATGGACAACATCTCATGATCCTAACCCATGCATCAGGTGGCAGGCGGATATACCCAAGTGATTATCCGTACAAAGACAACATCTGATGATCCTGACCCATGCATCAGGTGGTTGGCAGATATACCCAAGTGATTATCCGTACAAAGACAACATCTGTTGATCCTGACCCATGCATCAAGTATTAGGCGAATATACCCAAGTTATTATCCGTACAAAGACAATATCTACTAATCTTAACCCATGCGTCAGGTGGCAGACAAATATACCCAAGGGATTATGTGTACAAAGACAACATCTGATGATCCTGACCCACACGTCAGGTGGTAGGCAGATATACCCATGTGATTATTCGTACGAAGACAACATCTTCTGATCCTAACCCATGCATCGGGTGGTTGGCGGATATAACCAAGTCATTATCCATACAAAGACAACATGTGTTGATCCTGACCCATGCGTCAGGTGGCAGGTAGATATACCTAAGTGATTATCCATACAAAGACAACATCTACTGATCCTGACCCATGCGTCAGGTGGCATACGTCAGGTGGCATACGTTAGGTGGTAGGCGGATATACCCAAGTGATTATCCGTACAAAGACAACATTTGTTGATCCTGACTCATGCGACAAGTTGCAAATGGATATACCCAAGTGATTATCCATACAAAGACAACATCTGTTGATCCTGACCCATGCGTCTGGTGGTAGGTGGATATACCCAAGTGATTATTTGTACAAAGACAACATCTGCTGATCCTGACTCATGCATCAGGTGGCAGGCAAAAATACCCCGGGTTGTTATCCATACAAACACAACATATGTTAATCCTGACCCATGCGTCAGGTGGCAGGCAGATATACCCAATGGTTATCTGTACACACACAGTTTTGCTACCCTGACTTGTGAGAAGTCAAGTAGCATGCGGAGATACCCTGCGTGTTTTCCCTATACACACAGTTCTGCTACCCCGACATGTGAGAAGTCAGGTAGCATGCAGAGATACCCAAGGGTTATCCGCACACACACACAAATCTGTTACGCTGACCTGTGAGAATCGGGTGACATGCGGAGACACCCAAGGGTTATCTGTACACACATTTTTGCTACCCCGACCTGTGAGAAGTCAAGTAGCATGCGAAGACGCCCTACACAGTAATCTGCACACATTTCGAATACAAAAAATGTATTTAGTCATTGTATGCCTTCAAAAGTCGACAATGAACCTCATTTACATTTCGAAGATGACATTGTCTTCAGTCATTGCATGCCTTCAAAGGCAACAATGTCCTCATCTACATTTCGAAGACGACAATGTCTTTAGTCATTGCATGCCTTCAAAAGGCAACAATGTCTTCATTTGCATTTCGAAGATGACAATGTCTTCACCTCAAAAACTCCAATATCTTTTTCCTCTGTGCTTCGTAGGACACGACGTCCTTTGTTTGTACGCTTTAAAAAAAGGAGTGAAAATGAAAAAGAAAATAAATTAAACGAGAAAAGAAGGAATTTCAATGTCTTCATGCCTTCAAGGGTTTTACTGCTTGGATTTGCGCTGGTGGCCGGTTGGGTAAAGATTCAGCTCTAACGAAATTAGTGTCTTATCTTTACTTCCCTTTTATCTCCAATAAAAGATAAGTAAAGAGGGGCAACTGTCATACCCTAATTTTGTCCGGGGAGCATTGTTTGTCGGCATGCGACCTTCGTTTGACCACCTCAAAATGTTTAACACCCATTGTTGTGGAATCCGTAAAGTTCTAGGATGTTTCGAGGAGAAACCAACCAAAAACACAAAAACAGAAGTGTATTTAGCAAAGTGAGGTGTGTGTAAATAAACTCTTACACTCTAATTTCATCCGGGGACCATTATTGATCGTAAAGTTCCATGACGTTTCGGAAAGAAAACAGCCAAAAACACAAAAATGGGGGGGCGGGGGACTTATCAAGATATGGGTGTAAATAGCAATTTTGGATCTAGGCTAGATTGCTTAAGGAGGAAGCAACCTAGCTCGACTGGGTGAGCTGGATGGCAAGCTCCTCCCCCGTTTTGTTGAAAAATGGCTTCTGGGGCTTCCAGGGCTTCCATAATGCTTCTGTAAAATTTTTGAAAACCTTGGGTAAGCATATTTCACTTAATATTGGTGAATGGGAAGAGAAAAACAAGGAAAATCAAGTCCAAAATGCTTCCGTAAGGCTTCTGTAACATTTTCGTAAAGTACGAAAGGGGGTGGACTTAGTAAGTTGGGGGTGCATCAAGAAACTTCCTGAGGAAGCAACCCAGCTCGCCTGGACCAGCTGGGCGGCAAGCTCCAGCCCCTTTTTCTATAAATAGCCTGAGGGGGGGCTGTTCCAAAGGGTCCTTGACCCCTATGTTATGCATTTCAGCTGTTTTGGATGAAAAAATGTGTTTCCATGAAGAAAATCCAAGCCGAGGTGCTTCCGTAACGCTTCCGAGACGTTTCCGTGAATAATTTCATGAAGATTTTCTATTGTTCTTCATCATTTCTTCGTGCGTTCTTCGTTCTTCAACCGGTAAGTTTTCAAATTCGAGACTTTCAATTCATTTCTTATTTTGTTGGCTTTCATCTTCATTTCGTTCACTTTCGGTTTTATTTTCTTCCATTTTTGACGAGCTTTAACCGATCGTTTAAGCCGTTATCTCGCCTAATAAATGATAAAATGAATTTCAACCGATCATTTGCGTTGCAACTTCATTTAATCACTGTTAAAGCAAAATCTAACCGATTGTTCACGCTATAACCTCAGTTAAATAAAAAAAGGCAAATAATAATAAAATAATCAAAATATCTTGCAAAAAATAATAATAAAATAATCAAAATATCTTTGAATAAAATAATAAAAAAAAGGAATCGGACGTCTTTCTTTGAAAGTTTCCTTGAATGAATTGACTAATAACCAAAGTGAAACTAAGGTTAAAATCAACTCATAAACCAAGCTTTGCCCGTGAAAAGTCACTTGAAACCGTTTTAAGGTCCAACGCCTTAAAACTGTCCTCTTTGCTTTTATCGGTTAACATGGACCATTCAAAAAAGCATAAAATCAACACATAACTTTACCGCTTTTGCATGAACTACGTAGGTCTGGTTTCCTGATCGCAATTGAGGATACATAGGAGCAAAAGCTCCGCTTTTGTCGACCACCCCAAGAGATCGTTAATGGTACAACGCCTTAACGTTTCTCTCCTTCCAAAAACCAAGAGATCGTTAATGGTCCAACGCCTTAACGTTTCTCTCCTTTCAAAACCAAGAGATCGTTAATGGTCCAACGCCTTAACATTTCTCTCCTTTCCAAAAATCAAAAGATCGTTTAATGGTCCAATGCCTTAAAAGACTTTTGTTCGGTTAAAATATATCTTGCGAAAAAAGATAAAAACAACTTAACCAACGTTTAGTTCTGAAAGAACTACATAGGTCTGATTTTCTCATCGGAATTGAGGAATACGTAGGAGCGAGGGAAACACCCTTGTCAACCACAAAAAGATAAAAATTACAAAAAGGCCCATAAAATGCTAAAAAAACATAAAAAAGGGAAAAATACATAATTTTGAAGTTATATTTGCACACTTGATTGAAGGTTGTTGTCCCTTGTGACGGACGCGTGGGGTGTTAATACCTTCCCCGTGCGTAAAAACAACTCCCGAACCTTTCATGATTAAAGTTCGTAGACTACACGTTCCAGTTTTTCCGACGTTTTCCTCGAATAAACATTGGTGGCGACTCCATGCGCCTTCCTCCCTTGGAAGACGCACCCGTGAGCCCTGCGACGTCCTCCTGCCGAAGGGTAGGTTGCGACACTGAGGGATCAACACAATTCTCCTTTGTGCTTACTCGAGTACCTGAGGAACCGACCAAAGGCTCTGGAGGTAGTGCAAGTCCCTGAGATTGCATCTGGGAGTGAAACTAGGACTGCATCTGGCTGAACGATGCCATGAGCTGCCGAGTCACTTTTTCTGTGATTAACTCCTCTAACTGGTTCCTAATTTGTTGGGTCAGCTGCTGTAATTTTTCAGGAGGCAGTGAGGAAGAGTTGCAGGATGTCCATGGAGCCGATCCGAAGTATTGCCTGATGGAGACACCGCCTCCAGCAGCACGGACACATCCAGGGTGCTTTGGACGTCCAATAACAGCGATGAGAACATCCTGACGTCCATGGGGGATGAAGGATCCCTGTGATGCCTGCTCCTCAAAGGAATCCTGCACAAAAAAGACACATTTGTATGTGGCATTCACAAAATAAAGAAATATAATTCTAATGGTTAGTTGAAAATGACTTACGATCTTCTCAGCGATTTCCTTTGCGGCCTCAGTCGTCATCTCCCCTGTTTTCTTGGTGAAGGCCATCTTCCACTTCACATGGCATCTGAAGGGGGATGGAGGGTCGATGACACCATCAACGCTTCCTAACTGTACAGCTTCCTCCAACTTCTTCTTGGTCTTCTCAGCTAGGAGCTTCTGCTCCAAATATTCATAACCCCCACGAGACAAAACGTGGGGGGCAATGTTCTATTTCTGGATGGCTTGTGCCTTTTTCCTCACATCCTGCAAAAATAAAACAATAATCTTTCAAATTTCTCAAATGAATTATAACAAGTTAATGTTTTTTTGAAAAACAACTTAAATGGCAAGGTACATACCTCCCAAGAAGGGTCTGTGCGAGTCTGGCAAAACTGGGCCCATTTTTCCTTGCTTATGCCGTATTTCTCACAGACAGTGTCGTCCACACCATCCTAATCAGCTACAAGGGCCCATTTCCTCATGAGGTCTAATTTAAACTGCCTCCATCTCTTGTCGACAGTATGAAGTAACTTATTTTTCGTCCTACTGTCAGAAGCCTCTGGGATTTCAAATTCCGCCTGACAATAACAAATAAGGTTTATTTGTTACAATAATGTATTTTTGGGCTATTAATTAAAGAACATCAAATAAGAAAAGAAAAATACCTGATCCTCCCAAATCAAGTCTTTTTGAGTAGTAGGGACCTCCTTCCAGTTCTCATATGTGACGTCCATCTTATCACGCGCCATAATCCCCAAATATGTTCTTAATTTCTTCCTGTGGGGACCATCAGTCTTGCCGATAGCAGGATCAACGTGGACCACTGGTCTCTCAGCACCAGGTGGTCTAGTAGACAAGGATCGTTGATGTGAGGCTTTGCATGTCCGCTTCACTGCAAACGACGAAGTTGATGCGTCTGAAGGAGGAGAAGGAAGAGGAAGAGGCGAGGCAGGTGGAGAAGCCATGATCCTTTATACAAAAAAACTAGGGTTAATAAACATTACAAAAAACTATTGTATGACTTATGTAAATCAATCTAGCAAAATCAAATATATAAATAGAAAATTACATTAGACGATGTTAATTAATTCTCCTTCATCATGATCATTATGATTAACATTAATGTCGTCAGCTTCTTCTTCTCCAACAATGTTAGGAGTGATTTGTGTGGACAAAGGACTAACATAGGTGTCCATGTATGAATCATCATCTTCTACATTAACAAAATTGTTTTTTCCCTGTAGAACCACGCACCACCTTTCATCACAAGGGTCTTGCACATAAAATACTTGTCTAGCTTGTTCTGTCACGATGAAAGGGTCATTATGGTAACCAAGTTTCTTTAGGTCTACCATTGTAAATCCTATATCATCGGTGCACACACCAGTGTTGCTATCAACCCATTTACATTTGAAAACACAAATACTAAATTTCACATAGTTAAGCTCCCAAATTTCATCAATGAACCCAAAGTAAGGGATGCAAGCTACACAGGGATTGACATCATGCACACTTGCGAAGTGTTGAGATTCAGCCCTTAGGGTGACCCCGTTGTACTGCATTGTACTTTTGTCGTCTTGTGCTTTTATGTAAAATGAATACTTGTTTATGCCGTATCCTTGCCAAGTTATAACATTTCTTATAGGCCCATCTGCTAGCTTTCTTAATGTTTCTGAAGCATTTTCATCTACAAAGATTGTATCTTTAAACCAATCACAGTAAGTCTTGTTATGTTTTTTCAACACCCAATTCTTTAACATTTTTGGATTATTCTGTTTGACTAAAGCTTCATGCTTAAGTATGTATGGCAAAACTTCATTACTGTTGTTCAAGACATACAAGTGAGCTTGTAACAAATCTTCTAGACTTGGAGTGATCACATGTAGTCCTCTTGAACCCTTACCACCCACTCAGGAAGGCCAACAGGTTTAGCCTTCTCAATGTATTTTGAACAAAATTCAATGGCTTCTTCTGCAATGTACCTTTCAACAATAGATGCTTCTGGATGATATAGATTCTTTGTATACCCTTTTAAGATCTTCATGTATCGCTCAACCGGGTACATCCACCGCAAATAAACAGGACCACAACATTTGATTTCTCTTACCAGATGCACAATCAAGTGAATTGTGATGTCAAAAAAAGCAGGGGGGAAAATACATCTCCAACTGGCACAGTATAATTGGGACCTCATTTTCTAGCTCATCAAACTTGACAGGATCAACGAATTTGCTACATATGGCATGGAAGAAAAAGCACAGGCGAGTTATGGCTAACTTGACTTTGTTTGGCAAGATGTCTCGTATAGCCACGGCTAACAATTGTTGCACCGACACTTGACAATCATGAGACTTTAACCCTACAAGCTTAAGCTCATTCAACTGCACAAGGCTCTTAATATTTGAAGAGTATCCTTGTTGAACCTTCACCCGACGAAGACACTGAAAAAAACTTATCTTCTCATTTTTGGACAAAGTATTACAAGCTGAGAGCAACTAAATTTTCTTCCTATCAGACCTTGGATGCAACTGTGATCGTATCCCCATCTTGGCTAGATCTTCACGGGTATTCAAGCCATCATTCGTCTTGCCTTGAATGTTAAGGATCATCCCAATCACACTATCACATACATTTTTCTCCACATGCATATCATTAATACAATGCCTAACATCTAGATCAGACCAGTAAGGATGATCCAAGAAAATGGACCTCTTCTTCCATATGCAAGTCTTACTTTTATCCTTCTTTTGGGTCTTTTCAAATACAGTATTCAGGTGTTGAACCTGCTGGTATACCTACTCACCAGTCAACGGTATCGACGTAATATCGTGCTCTTGACTTCCATTAAAAGCCTTTTTCAGTCGTCTGTAAGGATGATTGGGTGTTAGAAAATGGCGATGCCTACTGCAGACTATTTTTCTTCCATGTTTTAGTTGTATGTAGCTTGTGTTTTCTTCACAAACGGGGCATGCATGATGACCCTTAACACTGTAACTGCTGAGATTCCCATATGCTGGAAAGTCATTAATGGTACAAAAAAGCATTGCACGCATTTCAAACGTCTCATTGCGAAACGCATCAAACACTAAAACCCCCTCGTCCCATAACTTTCTTAGGTCCTCAATCAACAGACTTAGATAAACATCAATGCCATTTCCTGGCTGTCTTGGGCTCGATATCATCATAGACAACATCATAGACACCAAGGAGGCAAATTGTAAATTACTAGCAGAACTGGCCATGAACTGTGTTGAGTGCTTAAGGTGCCATATGGATTCATTCCATCACTGGCTAGTCCAAGTCTAAGATTTCTTGGCTCTTTCCCGAAATTCGGAAACAAACCATCAATCTTCTTCCACTGCGAGCAATCAGTCGGATGACGAACCATTCCATCAGAAATCCTTCCATTTGCATGCCATGTAAGGTCTTTTGCGTCGTCCTCGTTAGCAAAAAGACGCTTAAACCTTGGAATGATTGGAAGATACCATAAAACCTTCGCTGGAGGGCCCTTCTTTGAGTTTTCATAAGAACTACTTTCCTCTTCATCCTTCACTTTGTACCGTGAAGTCCCATAGATAGGGCATTTGGACATTTCTTGGAATTCATGCCTGTACAATATGCAATCATTGGGGGCAAGCATGAATCTTCTGATACTCCATACCCATCGGATACAATATCTTTTTTGCCTTATAGTAATTTTTAGGCAGCGTGTTGTCCTCTGGAAGCAGATTGTACACTACCTCAAGCAGTGAGGTAAAACTTTTGTCACTCCACCCATACCTTGCCTTCACATTAACCAGACTTAACACCACAGACAACAGGGTTAAGGAATTCTTGCACCCCGTATACAAAGGGTTATTTGAATCACTCTACAATCCTTCATACATAGGGGCGTGTGCTTGCTGAAAAGACTCTTGTCCAAGGTCACGAATCATGTCCTCCAAGCGATCTCCCATTTCTACATCAAAAAGTTTAGATTAGCACCCACTCTGCATGTATATCACTTCACCATGCCATATCGACATCGTGTAATTATTCTTAATCCCATCACACAATAGATGCTCCCATATGTCGTCCAGTAGTTGTCGTCTTCCGTTCAAATAGTTGATGCAAGGACAATAATATTTTCCCTCTTCATTCAGTCGACCTTTTTCTGAAGCAAATTGCAAGAACTGCTCGATGCCGTCCTCATATTCTGGGCTCATGCGACTTTGATTCATCCAACTTCGATACATCTAAGCAATTCCATGCATTAAAATCTCACTTTTTTATTTATAGGTGTGGCCCTATCCCATTTAGGAAGAATGCCTTTTATGTTAGTTTCATACGTCTGGGTTAGCATTATTTTGAAAATTTTGACTAAATTTTGGCAGCATTTCGCATTGGTCTCCAAGTACACAACATGAAATCGGTGAAATTAATTTTCGAATAATCAAGTATGCCTCAGAGAACAACTTGAAATGCATTGTACCAAAATTTTATCAAATTAATCAAAATAATAATAACCTTAACGAATGAATCTAACATAAAAATACCAGTCTCCCCAAATTGTCCAAACAGACAATTCAAGACTGAATACAATGACTAATGCAAACTGTCTACAAGAATCATTGCATTCAGTCTCAAACAGGAATCTAAGGTTCACTCAGCATGAACAACAGTTGTTTATATAGCAAATTACATTGATGACGTACAAGAACATACAAAATCTAAATTTCAATTACAGACAAATATCAACATCAATAGTTTTTTGTATAGCAAATTACATTCATGACATACAAGAACATACAAAATGTAAATTTTGATTACAGACAAATATATAATTACGCAATCCGTGAGTTTCTGTAACTTCCTCGAAAGCTAAAAAAGAGTAAATATATAATTCATAAGGTTCTGTAGCCTTACGGAAAGAAAATGAGTATCGTTACAAAATTCGTAAAGTTTCGTAATGTTACGAAAAAAAATCACGAAAAAAAGCAAAGGGGGTGTAAATAGCAACCAGGCCCACATGGGCCTTCCAGATTCTTCCTCCAGAAGGAGGTTGCTTCTGGAGGAAGCAACCTGGCTCGCCTGGGCAAGTTGGGTGGCAAGCTCATCCCCTATTTTGCTATAAATAAAGGGAGGAATGAAGAGGGAAGGGGTTCAGCCTTCTTGGCACTTCGTATTCTCTTAAAATTGCTGAGGAAAATTGTTTCCGTGAAGAAAATCCAAGCCGAGGCGCTTCCGTAACGTTTCTGTGGGTAATTACGCGAAGATTTTCAACCGTTCTTCGACATTCATCATCCATTCTTTGTTTTCTTCGATCTTCAACTGGTGAGTACCCCAAACCGAGCTTTTCAATTCATTCTATGTACCCGTGGTGGTCCCCATTTGTTTCATGTACTTTTATTCTCGTTTTCATTTACTTTCCGTACCCCTTTTGACGTGCTTCAGTCATTTATTGAAGTCATTTCTTGCCTAATCAAAAAATAAAATAAATTCCCACCGATCATTTGATTTGTAATATCCATTAATTTCTGTTAAAATGAATTCCGACCGTTCGGTCGTGCCGTAACCACGTTGGAAATAAAAAAAAGAGGTAAAATAAATAATATAATAATAAAAAAATACCTTTTAGTAAAATGAAGCGAAAAAATCAATCGGACGTTTTCTCTTTGGGATTTCTCATTCTTAATTGAGTTGACTAATAACTAAAGTGAAACTAAGGCTAAAATCAACCCGCCTAGTCAAGCTCGTCCACAAAAAGTCACTAAAAAGGATTTGAAAGTTTATTATCTCAGTTTTTTCCTTACCAAGTAAATGGATCATTTTTAAGGTCCAACGCCTTAAAATAATCACCTTTCAAGTAAAAAGAATCGCTTGATTCACTCTTAAGAATGAACTACGTAGGTTTGATTTCCTCTTCGATGGAGGGTACGTAGGAGCAAGAGTCCCGATTTTGTCGACCTAAAAAAATAAAAAGAAATAAAAGTTAAGGTAACACAATTTCCACAATTCTAAATAATAGGCTGTTGTCCTTTGAGACAAACGTGAGAGGTGCTAATACCTTCCTCAAACGTAAATACAACTCCCGAACTTAGAATTTTCGTTTTGACCGGTTTCCTTCGGTTTTTCCGACGTTTTCCACAAATAAACGTTGGTGGCGACTCCGCGCATCTTTCCTCCTTTGGAAAGACACCCGTGAGCCTCGCCTCGCACGCCTGCAAAAGGGCATGTTGCGACAGTTGGCGACTTCACTGGGGACCTTTTTGTGAGTTAGGCCTATTTTAAGGAATTGTGGAATTGTGAAACTTTGTGTGTGCACTTGTTGAACTGTGTAAAATGTAAATAACTGTTGTCTATTTCACATTCTTTAGATTGCATTCTAAGCACCCACGGGTTTGAGTAAAAGAAGGGCCCTATACCCGGGTTCATGGGAATCTAAGGAGTGGAGGTGAATCTATCATCATGCTAGGTCTCCGACTTGCTTGATAATAGTGAAACCTCGTCTAGAGCTTTCTCTCTTTATAATATGTTGTCGCTGGTATTCCATACCACCACAATATTATTATTTTGAGTGATGATACCTCTAGAAAACAGCCATGTGAGTTATGAATTGTTGGGAGTAGTGATTAGAGACCCCTAGATATTGTCCTATAGGTTCCCAAATAGGGGCAAAGAGCAAACACGCTCTGTGCCATTTGTGCTCATGCATTTTTTTTGCAAATAGCACTAAATTATAGTTTTGCTAGTGATATTTTGTTTCTTTAGTGTAATACGTAACTTTTTAATACTTACGTTGAGGCGCCATGATGCCTAAAACGTAGCATTAAAAAGATGGACCTTTGCGGTCTCGTATATGTAAATTACCCCTTTGTTTTGTTTTCTTTCTGTTTCATGCATATGCATTGCATCATTCATATCGGAGTCTTGATCCACCCCTTTTTTAGGTAAATGATGGGGACAAATCAAAACGGAAAAAGATTTTATCAAGTCAAGGTTAAGGGTCTAGATGTCACCAGCCTCAAGGAATTAGGATGATTGATGGGACCTCTCCAAAGGCAAGCCTTTCGCAAAGTGTACGGAAAGATTCTAGATTTGACCGCAGCGGAGGTATTTACGGAAGCTGTTGTATCCCTTGCCCAATACTATGACCAACTGTTGAGATGCTTCATGTTTGGGGACTTCCAAATGGTGCCGACTGTTGAAGAGTTTGAGGAGATATTAGGATGCCCTCTTGGGGGAAGAAAACCGTACCTTTTCTTCAGTTTTCTTCCCTCCTTGAGTAAGATTACAGCTGTGGTCGGAGATTCGGCAAAAGAGTTGGATCGCATGAAGCAAACTCGGAACGGCGTAGTGGGCCTGCTGCGGAAATACTTGGAAGGCAAGGCAAGGGATATGGCAAACCAAGAGAAGTGGGTCCCGTTTGCGGATATACTAGCTTTGTTGATTTTTGGGGTTGTCCTCTTTTCGAACGTGGATGGCTTGGTGGACTTAGCCGCGATCGATGCTTTCCTTGCATATCACCATAGCTAGGAGAGCCCAGTGGTGGCTATCTTGGCGGACTTATTTGATACCTTTGACCGAAGGTGCGAGAAGAACAGCGCATGGATTGTCTGTTGCTTACCCGCTCTCTGTGTGTGGTTGGTTTTGTACCTATTCCAACAAGACATAAGACATCTGTGTCCGCTTCAAAGTTATCGCACGTGCGTCGAAAAAAGAAGAGTCGATTGGGACCAACACTTGGCTGGGGTAGGAGGCAGCGCAATCAATTGGTTTCCTCGATGGAAGGAAGGAAATGAGGGAGTTCTTTTCTCATGTGAGGACTACCCTAATGTTCCGTTGATAGGGACGAGGGGTTGTATTAACTATAATCCCGCACTTTCCATAAGACAGCTAGGGTACCCCATGAGGAGAGCGCCAACGGAAGAGAGCCTCTCGCCTTTCCTTGTGAGAGATTTCGGCACGTAAAGTCTCAAGGTGATACAAAGAGTCCACCAGGCGTGGAGAAGTCCGTTGAGGAAAGACAAAGAGCTTAGGGGCATACGTAATGGCGCCATTGGTGGTTATCATGGATGGCTAAGAGTTCATACGCGAGGGTTAGTTTGGCTCTCCAAGTTGAAAGTTATCAATGAGGAAAATTTTGAAGCTCTGGAGGAAGATGAAGAGGTCCAAGCTCTTAAATTAGAGCTAGGAAAGGCAAGACTCGCCAAAGAAAAGTTCAAGTCAGCCGCTACAAACATCCGGAAAGAGTGCACCGAGTTACGAGAGGAAAACGCGGCCACTGCAAGAGCCCTTGAACAAGAAACCAAAAGGGCCCGCAAGGAGGAACTTTGTGGGGTAGCAACAATGAGCTCAAGCTTTGGAGAGAGGAAAGAGACCAGTCACGGGTGCATGGCATGATCTTAAAGGAAGAATTAGCTGCTTGCGCAAGATCCAAGAGGAGTTTGGCTCAACACTTGGAAGCCACGGAGCAAAGCATGCTAGCTATCATAGGGCAGTACAAGGAAGAGTTAAACCAGTCTGTGACCCATGAACAAAAGCTAATAGAGGATTTCGCACAAGTGTACGCTGAAAAAGAAGCAAGAGTGAGGGTGATTGATGCATTGCATCAAGAAGCGACCATGTGGATGGATAGGTTCGCCTTGACCTTGAATGGAAGTCAAGACCTCCCGCGACTACTAGCCAAAGCAAAAACCATCGCCGAAGTGTGTACAGCCCCCGAGGAAATTCATGGGCTGATCAATTACTATCAACACATGATAGATTTGATGGCCCATATAATTAGAAACCATTAGGTTTTGTAGTAACCCTTTTGTATAATCTTGGCTAGATGAAAGCTTTGTTCTTTTTATAAAACGAGAAGTTTTGAACTCATCACGTTATCTAAAAAACCTTGAGGTGGATCCAAGTGCTCTGATAATTCATTTGCATATTCATGTTTTGGTGGCATACTCACTGTTGTTATTTCTTTAGGGAATTCACCATAACTAAGAAAGCACAAAGGCATCCCTATAACACTTGATCCAGAAAAATGGATAATGAAGAGGGCATGCAAGAATAGATGAAGGCCGACCTATCGGCCTTAAAAGATCAAATGGCTTCTATCACGGAGGCCATGCTAAAACTCCATAAAACTATAGAGGATAATGCCACGGCGACCGCCTCCAATGCAGTTAGGGAAGCGGAAGCGGTGCTACAGCCCGCATTAAACTTGGGCCGAGATAGAAACACAACGGTGTTTGGTCAGAGGTATAGTCCGCAAGCTTACCCTTATGGCTTGCCTCCGGACTTCACTCCCCGTGCCGCTCCGGAAGATTTGAGCCAAGCCCCTACCTTCGAGGGGCAACTCCCTCCTTATGCCGATTATCCCCTGCAAGAAGATGATGAAGGAGATGCCCATCTAGGCCCTCTGCTTCCCCTCAAGGATCTGACCCCCCATGAATTACCCCAACCAAACATAGTTCGCCATGTCCCGTCTTCACCCGCACTCGTAAAAGAATCCATTCCCTTCGCAGAAGATAAGGGAAAGACTGATTCACTTGAAGAGAGGCTAAGAGCGGTAGAGGGCCTCGGCAATTACCCGTTCTCGGATTTAGCGGACCTATGTCTGGTACCTAACATCGTCATCCCTCCCAAGTTCAAAGTACCAGATTTTGATAAGTATAAAGGGACGACATGTCCAAAAGGGCATCTTCGGATGTATTGCCGAAAGATGGGGGCGTATTCTGCGGATGAAAAGCTATTGGTACATTTCTTTCAAGACAGCTTGGCCGGAGCAGCAGTGGCATGGTATACCAATCTGGAAGCATCTCAGATCCGGTCGTGGAAGGATTTGGCAACTGCCTTCATTAGGCAGTACCAATACAATACGGATATGGCTCCCGATCGAAACCAGCTTCAGAGTATGACCAAGCGAGAACATGAGTCCATTACAGAATATGCCCAAAGGTGGAGAGATCTCGCAGCCCAAGTTGTCCCGCCCATGACGGAGAGGGAGATGATCACAATCATGGTAGATACGTTGCCTACGTTCTACTATGAAAAGCTGATAGGATACATGCCAGCTAACTTTGTGGATCTCGTCTTCGCCGGAGAAAGAACTGAATCCAGACTAAGAAAAGGCAAGTTCGAATATGCCTCCAACGTGGCCCCCAACAACAACAGAAGAGCCCCAGTGGTGGGCGCAAGGAAAAAGGAAGGAGATACCCACGTGATAACCACCGCCCCAACGTGGATGAAAGCACCCCAAAATATCCAAAGCTCATACCAGCCCAACCCCCCGAATTTTTCAATCCGAGCCGGGAGTTCCCTCCCAACTCAAGTGAAAGGACCACCCGCAGCAGAAAGAACGCTGGCCCAACACACAACGCCAGCCACTCCCTGGCCAGTCAATAATACAGCTCCTGGCACGAGCTATAATAATGCACGGCGCCCACCCCTGAAAGATGATTTCTCTCCTATTCCCATGGCGTACTCCGAGTTGTGGCCTTCATTATTGGAGAATCATTTAGTGGTGGCCATACCCGGGAAGGTCTTCCAGCCACCATACCCTAAGTGGTACAACCCGAATTCCAAGTGTGTATACCATAGTGGAGCTCCCGGGCACAACATTGACTCCTGCATCCCGTTTAAGTATAAGGTGCAACACCTAATTAATGTCGGCTGGCTATCATTCCAAGAGGAAGGCCCCAATGTTAAAACCAACCCACTAGCCAGTCATGGAGGGGCTAGCGTAAACACCATCGAAGAGGATGGGCCATCACGGGCAAAAAGGTTAGAAGAGGTGGCTACTTCTAGACGCTTCATCTACCGATCACTGCAAGCGGCGTGCATGGTCTCCCGTGGCGGAGAAGAAAGGGACGAATGTTTGTTTCACCTCGGGGAGTCACACGATATGGAAACCTGTCCCACGGTGGAAGAATTGCTTCAGTGGCTCATGGACTGGGGGAAGCTTGAAGTGTCCAAAGGAGGGAGGGAAGAACCACAGATTTGCATGCAGTCGGAAGAAAAGAAGGTTCCCCCAACCCCCAAAGCCCTATTAATATGTTTTACTAGAAAAGGGACCAGCTCCACGCCCATTTACCCCCGGACAGCACCCAAGCCGACGCCGTTTGCATATCAAAGCAATAAGGCCGTTCCGTGGAAGTATACCCCTCCCGCATTTGGAGAAAGAGTTGCAACCGAAGTTGACTCCCTATCAGCCAAGGTGACCAACATCATCAGCCTCAGTGGCGTAACCCGCAGTGGTTGGATGTTCGCTCCCCCTCACTCGGCGGAATTGCCCTCCAAGGGGAAAGCGCCCATGGTCCAAGAACCCACAGACATAGCCACCCCCTCAAAAGAAGTGGATCCTCCAATGGCAAAAGGGGCTGAAAAGAAAGAGGGTCTTTGTCATACCCTAATTTCGTCAGGGGATTATTACTTGATGACATGCAATAAATGAAGTCCCGAGACGTCTCAGAAATCAAAAGGAAGCAGGCTTGCACGATCCGTGAAATTCCGTAATGTGGCGGAAGTCGAAAAGAGGTGTTTTTGCGCAATCCGTGAGTTTTCGTAACTTCTTCGAAAGCTAAAAAAGAGTAAATACATAATCTGTAAGGATTCGTAACCTTGCCGAAGGAAAATAAGTATCGTTACGAAATTCGTAAAGTTTCGTAACGTTACGGAAAAAGAATTACCAAAAAAAATAGAAGGGGGGTGCATTTAGTAAAAAGGGGGGTGCAAATGGAAACCAGGCCAACTTGGGCCTCCAGAAGATTCCTCCAGAAGGCTGTTGCTTCTGAAGGAAGCAACCTTACTCGCCTGGGCGAGCTGAGCTCGCCTAGGCGAGCTAGGTGGCAAGCTTCTCCCCTATTTTGCTATAAATAGGGGGAGAAGTGAAGAAGAAAAGGGTTCAGCCTTCTTGGGACTTCTCTCTCTCTCGAAATTGCTGAGGAAAATTGTTTCCGTGAAGAAAATCCAAGCCGAGGCGCTTCCGTAACATTTCCGTAACGTTTCCGTGAGTAATTACGCGAAGATTCTCGACCGTTCTTCAAGATTCATCGTATTTTCTTCGTTTTCTTCAGTCTTCAACGGGTAAGTACCTCAAACCGAGCTTTTCGATTCATTCTATGTACCCGTGGTGGTCCACATTTTGTTTCATGTATTTTTATTCTCGTTTTCATTTGCTTTTTATACCCCCTTTGGACGTGCTTAAGCCATTTATTTAAGTCATTTCTCGCTTAATCTAAAAATAAAATAAATTTCCACCGATCGTTTGAATTGTATCATCCGTTAATTTCGTTTAAAATGAATTCCGACCGTTCGGTCGTGCCGTAACCACGTTGGAAATAAAAAAAAGAGGTAAAATAATAATATAATAATCAAAAAATATTTTTTAGTAAAATGAAGTACAAAAGATCAATCGGACATTTTCTCTTTGGGATTTCTCATTCTTAATTGAATTGACTAATAACTAAAGTGAAACTAAGGCTAAAATCAACTCGCCTAGTCAAGCTCATCCACAAAAATAGGTTTTTTGAAAGTTTATCATTTCAGTTTCTTACTAAGTAAAAAGGATCATTTTTAAGGTCCAACGCCTTAAAATGATCACCCCTCAAGTAAAAAAAATCAATCACTTGATTCACGCATAAGAAAGAACTACGTAGGTCTGATTTCCTCTTTGATGGAGGGTACGTAAGAGCAAAAACCCTGCTTTTTTTGACCTCAAAAAATAAAAAGAAATAAAAGTTAAGGTAACACCATTTCCACGATTCTAAAAAATAAGTTGTTGTCCTTTGAGACAAACGTGAGAGGTGTTAATACCTTCCTCAAGCGTAAATACAACTCCCGAACTTAGAATTTTCATTTTGACCGGTTTCCTTCGGTTTTTCCGACGTTTCCCACGAATAAACGTTGGTGGCGACTCCGCGCATCTTTCCTCCTTGGGAAAGCGCACCCGTGAGCCTCGCCCTCGCTCGCTCGCGAAGGGCACGCTGCGACAGTTGGCAACTCCACTGGGGACATTTTTGTGAGTTAGGCCTATTTTAAGGAATTGTGGATTTGTGAAGCTTTGTGTGTGCATTTATTTGAACTGTGTAAAATGTAAATAATTGTTGTCTATTTTGCATTCTTTACACTGCATTCTAAGCACCCACGAGTTTGAGTAAAAAACGGGCCCTATACCCGGGTTCATGGGAATTTAAGGAGTGGAGGTGAATCTATCATCATGCTAGGTCTCTGACTTGCTTGATAATAGTGAAACCTCGTCTAGAGCTTTCTCTCTTTATAATGTGTTGTCGCTGGTATTCCATACCGCCACAATATTATTATCTTGAGTGATGATACCTCTAGAAAACAGCCGTGTGAGTTATAAATTGTTGGGGAGTAGTTATTAGAGACCCCTAGATATTGTCCTAGGTTCCCAAATAAGGGCAAAGAGCAAACACGCTCCGTGCCATTCATTCGCATGCATTTTTTGGTAAATAGCACTAGTTTATAGTTTTGCTAGTGATGTTTGGTTTCTTTAGAGTAATATGTAACCTTTTTAATGCTACGTTGAGGCGCTATCATGCCCAAAACGTAGCATTAAAATTGGGTCTCTACGGTCTCGTGTGTATGAATTACCCCTTTTTCTTGTTTCTTTCCGTTTCATGCATACGCATCGCATCATTCATGTCGGAGTCTTGATCCACCCCTTTTTTTAGGTAAATGATGGGGACAAATCAAAACAGCAAAAGATTTTATCAAGTCAAGGTTAAAAGTCTAGATGTCACTAGCCTCAAGGAATTGGGACGATCGATGGGACCCCTCCAAAGGCAAACCTTTCGCAAAGTTTACGGGAAGATTCTAGATTTGACCGTAGCGAAGGTATTTACGGAAGTTGTTGTATCCCTCGCCCAATACTACGACCAGTCGTTGAGGTGTTTCACGTTAGGGGACTTCCAAATGGTGCCAACTATTGAAGAGTTTGAAGAGATATTAGGATGCCCTCTCGGGGGGAGAAAACCGTATCTTTTCTCCGGCTTTCTTGCTTCCTTGAGCAAGATTGCAGTTGTGATTGGAGATTCAGCAAAAGAGTTGGATTGCATGAAGCAAATTCGGAACGACGTAGTGGGCCTGCCTCGGAAATACTTGGAAGGCAAGGCAAGGGATATGGCGAGCCAAGAGAAGTGGGGCCCGTTTGCGGATATTTTAGCTTTGCTGATTTTTGGGGTTGTCCTCTTTCCGAACGTGGATGATTTGATAGACTTAGCCGCCATTGATGCTTTCCTCGCATATCACCATAGCAAGGAAAGTCCAGTGGTGGCTATCTTGGCAGATTTGTTTGACACCTTTGACCGGAGATGTGAGAAAAATAGTGCACGGATTGTCTGTTGTTTACCCGCTCTCTGTGTGTGGTTGATTTCACACCTATTTCGACAAGACACAAGACACCCGTGTCCGCTTCAAAGCTATCGCTCATGCACCGAAAAAGGAAGAGTCGATTGGGACCAACATTTGGCTGGGATAGGGGGCAGCACGATTAATTGGTTTCCTCGTTGGAAGGAAGGCAAGGAAGGAGTTCTTTTCTCGTGTGGGGACTATCCTAATGTTCCACTGATAGGGACTAGGGGTTGTATTAATTATAATCCCGCACTCGCCATAAGACAGCTAGGGTATCCCATGAGGGGAGCGCCAACTGAAGAAAGTCTCTCGCCTTTCCTTGTAAGGGATCTAGGCGCGCAAGGTCTCAAAGTTATACAAAGAATCCACAAGGCGTGGAGGAGTCCATTGAGGAAAGACAAGGAGCTTAGAGGCATCCGAAACAGCGTCATCGGAGGTTATCATGGATGGCTAAGAATTCACACGCGGGGCTTAGATTGGCTCTCCAAATTGAAAGTTATCGATGAGGAGAACTACGAAGCTCCGGAGGAAGATGAAGAAGTCCGAGCTCTAAAATTAGAGCTAGGGAAGGCGAGACTCGCCAAGGAGAAGTTCAAATCAGCTGCTACACACATCCGGAAGGAGTGCACCGAGTTACAAGAGGAAAACGCGACCACTACAAAAGCCCTTGAACAAGAAACCAAAAGGGCCCGCAAGGAGGAATATGGCCGAGAGAAATTCCGAGGAGCATTGTGGGGTAGTAACAATGAGCTCAAGCTCCGAAGAGAGGAGAGAGATCGGTCACGGGTGCATGGCTTGATCTTAAAGGAAGAGTTAGTTGCTTGCGCGAGGTCCAAAAGGAGTTTGGCTCAACACTTGGAAGCTACGGAGCAAAGCATGCTAGCCATCATAGGGCAATACAAGGAAGAATTGAACTAGTCCATGGCCCATGAACAAAAGTTAGTGGAGGATTTTGCACAAGTGTATGCCGAAAAAGAAGCAAGGGGGAGGGTGATTGATGCACTGCATCAAGAAGCGACTATGTGGATGGATAGGTTCGCCTTGACCTTGAATGGAAGTCAAGACCTCCCGCGTCTATTAGCCAAAGCAAAAGCCATGGCCGAAGTGTGTACTGCCCCCGAGGAGATTCATGGGCTACTCAATTACTGTCAACACATGATAGATTTGATGGCCCATATAATTAGGAATCGTTAGGTTCTCTTGTAACACCTTTTTTATAACCTTGGCTAGATGAAAGCTTTGTTCTTTTTATAAAATGAGAAGTTCTGAACTCACCATGTTATCTAAAAAACCTTGGGGTGGATCCAAGTGCTCCAATCATCCATTTGCATACTCATGTTTTGGTGGCATACTCACTGTTGTTTATTTCTTTAGGAATTTCATCATAACTAAGAAAACACCAAGGCACCCCTATAACACTCGATCCAGAAAAATGGATAATGAAGAGGGTGTGCAGGAACAGATGAAGGCCGATCTATCGGCCTTAAAAGATCAAATGGCTTCCATCTCGGAGGTCATGTTAAAACTCCAGAAAACCATAGAGGATAAAGCCACGGCAACCGCCTCCAGTACAGTTAGGGAAGCGGAGCCGGTGCTGCAGCCCGCCTTGAATCCGAGCCTAGACAGAAACACGGCCGTGTTCGGTCGAAGGTATAGTCCGCAAGCTTATCCTTATGGCCTGCCTCCGGACTTCACCCCCCGTGCCACCCCGGAAGATTTAAGCCAAGCCCCTACTTTCGAGGGGCAACTCCCACCTTATGAAGACTATCCCGGGCAAGACGATGGGGAAGGAGATACCCATCTTGGCCCCCTGCTCCACCTCAAAGATCCATCCCCACATGAGCTACCCCAACCAAACATAGTCCACCATATCCCGGCCTCACCCACACCCGTAAAAGAATCTGTCCCCTTCGCGGAAGATAAGGGAAAGATTGAGGCGCTTGAAGAGAGGTTAAGAGCAGTCGAGGGCCTTGGCAATTACCCATTCTCGGATTTGGCGGATTTATGTCTTGTGCCCAACATCGTCATCCCTCCCAAGTTCAAAGTACCAGACTTTGATAAGTACAAAGGGACGACATGTCCAAAAGGGCATCTCCGGATGTATTGCCGGAAGATGGGGGCGTATTCCGCGGACGAAAAGTTGTTGGTCCATTTCTTTCAAGACAGCTTGGCCGGAGCAGCAGTGGCCTGGTATACCAATCTGGAAGCTTCCCAGATCCGATCATGGAAGGACTTGGCAACTGCTTTCATTAGGCAATACCAGTACAATACGGACATGGCTCCCGATCGGAACCAGCTTCAGGGTATGACTAAACGAGAGCATGAGTCCATTAAGGAATATGCCCAAAGATGGAGAGATCTCGCAGCCCAAGTCGTACCGCCCATGACGGAAAGGGAAATGATCACAATTATGGTAGATACATTACCCAAGTTCTACTATGAAAAGCTGATAGGCTACATGCCAGCTAACTTTGCGGATCTCGTCTTCGCCGGAGAAAGGATTGAATCTGGACTACGAAAAGGCAAGTTCGAATATGCTTCCAATGTGGCCCCCAACAACAACAGAAGAGCCCCAGTAGTGGGCATGAGGAAAAAAGAAGGAGACGCCCACGCAGTCACCACCGCCCCGATGTGGATGAAAGCACCCCAAAATATCCAAATCTCGTACCAGCCCAATCCCCCAAATTTTTTAATCCGAGCCGGGAATTCCCTCCCGACTCAAGTAAAAGGACCACCCGCAGTAGAAAGAGCGCCGGCCCAACGCATAGCGCCAACCGCTCCCCGGCCAGTTAATAATACAGCCCCAGGCGCGAGCTATAGATATGCACAGCACCCGCCCCCGAAAGACAACTTCCCTCCTATTCCCATGGCATACTCCGAGTTATGGCCTTCGTTATTGGAGAATCATTTGGTGGTGGCCATACCCGGGAAGGTTCTCCAGCCACCCTACCCCAAGTGGTATGATCCGGGTGCGAAGTGTGTGTACCATAGTGGAGTTCCCAGACACAATATTGACTCCTGCATCCCGTTCAAGTATAAAGTGCAGCACCTGATTAGTGCCGTCTGGCTAGCGTTTCAGGAGGAAGGCCCAAATGTTAAAACCAACCCGCTAGCTAGTCATGGAGGGGCTAGCGTGAACGTCATCGAAGAGGACGGGCCATCACGGACAAAGAGGTTAGGAGATGTGGCTACTTCTAGACGCTTCATTTATCAATCACTGCAAGCGGCGGGCATGGTCTCCCGAGGTGGAGGCGAAAGGGACGAATGTTTATTTCACCTCGGGGAGTCGCACGACATGGAAACCTGTCCCACGGTAGAAGAATTGCTTCAGCGGCTCATGGATTGCGGGCAGCTTGAAGTATCCATAGGAGGGAGGGAAGAACCACAAATTTGCATGCAGTCGGAAGAGAAGAAGGTTCCTTTAACCCCCAAGGCCCTAGTGATATGTTTTACTAGAAAAGGGACCGACTCCACACCTATATACCCTCGGGTGGCGCCCAAGCCAACGCCATTTGCATATCAAAGTAATAAGGCCGTTCCGTGGAAGTATACCCCTCCCGCGTCCAGCGAAAGAGTTGCAACCGAAGTTGACTCCCTATCAGCTAAGGTAACCAACATCACCAGCCTCAGTGGCATAACCCGCAGTGGTCGGGTGTTCGCTTCCCCTCACTTGGCGGAATTGCCATCTAAAGGGAAAGCACCCATGGCCCAAGAGCCCACAGATATAGCCACCCCCTCGAAAGAAGTAGATCCTCCTGTGGCAAGAGGAGCCGAAAAGAAAGAGGGACTTCAAGGAAAAACAGTGACTTTGGAAGAGGCCCATGAGTTCCTCCGCCTCATCCAACAAAGCGAGTTTAAGGTAGTCGAGCAACTGAATAAAACTCCAGCAAGGATCTCCTTTCTTGAACTACTCATAAACTCCGAGCCTCATCGTGCGCTGTTGATGAAGGTCCTTAACGATGCCCATGTAGCACATGATATCTCAGTGGAGGGTTTCGAAGGCATCGTTAATCATATAACCACCAACAATTATATCGCGTTTGCGGAAGAAGAGATTCCCGTTGAGGGGAGAGGACACAACAAGGCTCTACATGTGTCAGTGAGATGTATGGACCACGTTGTCACAAAGGTACTTATCGACAACGGATCAAGTTTAAATGTAATGCCGAAGACCACTTTGGAAAAGCTTCCTTTTAGTGCGTCACGTTTAAAACCGAGCTCGATGGTGGTGCGAGCCTTTGATGGTACTCGGCGGGAAGTAATGGGGGAAATCGATATTCCCATTCAGATAGGCCCCCACACTTGCAATGTGGTGTTCCAAGTAATGGATATAAATCCCGCCTATAGCTGCCTCTTGGGAAGACCGTGGATTCATGCCCTGGGAGTGGTCCCTTTAACGCTTCACCAGAAATTGAAGTTCGCAGTGGGCGGACTTTTAGTGATTGTGTCGGGTGAAGAGGATATGTTAGTGAGCTGCCCTTCCTCCGCACCGTACGTAGAAGCGGCGGAAGAATCATTGGAAACGGCTTTCCAATCCTTTGAGGTGGTGAGCTGCGCCTCGGTGGAACCAAGTCCGTCGCTACCTTCTCTCTCCAACGCGGCCATAATGGTGACGCGTGTTATGCTCAGGAACGGATTTGAGCCCGGAATGGGTCTAGGCAAGGACTGCCTCGGGAATGCCGACGTGGTCGATATCAAGGGAAATCCATACAAGTATGGATTAGGGTATGAACCCGGGATGCCAGGGAGGAGGAACGTGCCCTCAAGATTTTGGGCGGATAGGGTATGGCCCGGCCGTATTAGCCAGTGTTTCACCAGCGCTGGAATGGTGTCTGAGGAGGAGGTGGCTGCAATAGAAGAGGAGTTCCCTCAAGACCCACCAAGTTTTGTGCAACCATGCCACCCCGATTCCCAAGTGGGGAACTGGCGCGTGATAAGCCAGTCAGAAGTCTATACCGCTGATTCAATGTAATTAGAGCTTATAGATTTCCGTTCTCTTTTGTTTTGTGAAACCTACCTTATTAAATAAACAAAGAGATCTTGTTTCATCTGTTCTTGCAGTACCACCCTTTCTCATATCATTTTGCATGTTTTTTTTTTCTTTTGTCTTGTTTGGTATAGATATGAGGGTCGATTCTTTGAGGATCCTAACAACGAGGGTTTGACAATCGATTTCGATCGAGATATAAGCCAAACGATAAATGAGGAAGAGGAAGAGGACGTCCTGTCACCGGAATTGGAGAGGTTGGTCGCTCAGGAAGAACGTGAAATGAAGCCACACCAAGAAGAAACCGAATTGGTAAACTTGGGGACCACGGAGGAAAAGAAAGAAGTGAAGGTTGGAACCGGTATGACCACGCCTATCCGCCAAGGTTTGATAACCCTTCTCGAAGAGTATCAAGATGTCTTCGCGTGGTCATATCAAGACATGCCCGGTCTAGATTCCGACATTGTGCAGGATAAGTTGCCTTTGAATCCTGGGTCTTCCCCGGTTAAGTAGAAGTTACGAAGAATGAAACCTGAGATGTCTTTAAAAATTAAAGAAGAAGTAAGGAAGCAATTTGATGCAGGATTCTTAGCTGTGGCGCGGTACCCGGAGTGGGTGGCCAACATTGTCCCAGTCCCGAAAAAGGATGGCAAGGTTCGAATGTGTGTAGACTATCGGGACTTGAACCGGGCCAGTCCAAAAGACAATTTTCCCCTGCCACACATTGACATATTGGTAGATAATACAGCCAAATTCACCCTTTTCTCATTTATGGATGGTTTCTCGGGATATAATCAAATAAAGATGGCACCCGAAGATGTAGAGAAGACCACTTTCGTCACCCTATGGGGGACTTTCTGCTATAAAGTGATGGCCTTCGGGCTGAAAAATGTTGGGGCAACCTATCAACGTGCCATGGTGGCATTGTTCCATGACATGATGCATAAGGAAATAGAGGTCTGCGTAGATGACATGATTGCCAAGTCTCAGACTGAGGACGAACACCTTGTCAATCTGCATAAGCTGTTTGGAAGGTTGCGGAAATACCAATTAAAACTGAACCCAACCAAGTGCACCTTTGGGGTGAAGTCGGGGAAGCTGCTAGGATTTATCGTAAGTCAAAAAGGGATAGAGATAGATCCCGAGAAAGTGAAGGCTATCCTTGAAATGCCGGAACCACGCACGGAGAAGCAGGTTCGGGGATTTTTTGGGCAGGTTGAATTATATCGTGAGATTTATCTCGCAACTCACCCTTACCTGTGAACCCATTTTTAAGCTATTACGTAAGAACCAGGCGGTCCTGTGGAATAGTGACTGCCAAGAGGCCTTCGAGAAGATCAAACAGAGTCTCGCGAATCCCCCGGTACTCATGCCACCTGTAACAGGAAGACCCATTTTCCTGTACATGACCGTGTTCGACGAATCTATGGGTTGCGTGTTGGGTCAGCATGATGATTCTGGGAAAAAGGAGCAAGTCATCTACTATCTGAGCAAGAAGTTTACCGCATGTGAGATGAATTACTCAATGCTGGAAAAGACATGTTGTGCTCTGGTATGGGCATCACATCGGCTTAGGCAGTACATGCTTAGCCATACCACGTGGCTTATTTCCAAAATGGATCCCGTGAAATACATCTTTGAAAAACCAGCCCTCACGGGATGAATCGCTAGGTGGCAGGTACTATTGTCTAAATTCGATATCGTTTACGTCACCCAAAAGGCGGTAAAGGGAAGTGCCTTAGCAGATTATTTGGCCCAGCAACCCCTCCAGGATTATCGGCCGATGCACCCCGAGTTCCCAGATGAGGATAACATGGCCCTGTTTGAAGAGAAGCGGACGCATGAGGACCTAGACAAATGGATTGTTTGCTTCGATGGGGCATCAAATGCTTTGGGCCACAGAGTAGGGGCAGTCCTTGTATCCCCGGATGATCAGTGTATTCCTTTCACGGCTAGGCTAGGTTTTGATTGTACCAACAATATGGCCGAGTACGAAGCATGCGCCCTCGGGGTTCAGGCGGCCATTGATTTTGATGTAAAATTACTCAAGGTGTGGGAGACTCAGCTTTGGTGATATGCCAGTTGAAAGGAGAATGGGAAACTAGGGATTCGAAGTTGATACCCTATCAAACTCACATCTTGAGGTTAGCCAAGTACTTTGACGACATTTCCTTCCACCACATACCTCGGGAAGAGAATCAAATGGCTGATGCACTAGCCACCCTAGCATCCATGTTTCAACTTGCCCCACACGGGGATCTGCCGTACATCGAATTCAAATCTCAAGGAAAGCCGGCATATTGTTATGCAATAGAGGAAGAGCGGGATGGGAAACTGTGATATTTCGACATCAAGCAGTATGTCGAGAACAAAGAATACCCACCAAGGATTTCTGACAATGACAAAAGGACGTTGAGGAGATTGGCTACTGGTTTCTTTGTAAGTGGTACTATCCTATACAAACGAAACCACGACATGACCCTCCTACGATGCGTAGATGCCAAAGAGGCGAACTTCATGATTGAGGAGATCCACGAGGGTTCCTTTGGGACACATGCCAATGGGCATGCTATGGCCAGAAAAATCCTTAGGGCCGGTTATTATTGGCTCACCATGGAAAGCGATTGCTGCACTCATGTCAGGAAATGTCATAAATGTCAGGCATATGTGGACAATGTCAATGTTCCGCCACATCCTCTCAATGTTATGTCCGCCCCTTGGCCTTTTTCTATGTGGGGAATAGATGTCTTTGGGGCCATCGAACCCAAAGCGTCGAATGGTCACCGCTTCATTCTTGTGGCGATAGATTACTTCACCAAATGGGTCGAAGCAGCTTCTTATACCAATGTCACAAGGAATGTGGTAGTTAGATTCATAAAGAAGGAGTTGATTTGTCGATACGGACTCCCCAGGAAGATCATTACTGACAATGGCACCAATCTGAACAATAAGATGATGCAGGAGATGTGCGAAGACTTCAAGATCCAGCATCATAACTCTACCCCTTATCGGCCAAAGATGAATGGGGCTGTAGAGGCTGCGAATAAGAATATCAAGAAGATTGTTCAAAAGATGACAGTGTCATACAAAGATTAGCATGAGATGTTGCCTTTCGCCCTACACGGGTATAGGACCTCGGTGCGAACTTCTACTGGGGCAACGCCGTATTCCTTGGTTTATGGGACGGAGGCAGTACTCCCATTTGAGGTAGAGGTTCCTTCTCAGAGGATAATGGCGGAGTCAGGCCTAGAAGAGTTAGAGTGGGCTCAAGCGTGCTATGACCAACTTAACCTTATTGAAGGTAAGCATTTGGCCGCCATGAGCCATGGGCGTTTTTATCAACGAAGGATAAAGAACGCATTCGACAAGAAGGTACGCCCGCGCAAGTTCAACGAGGGGGACCTCGTGCTGAAGAAGATGCCCCACGCTGTTAAAGATAATCGAGGCAAATGGGCCCCGAATTATGAAGGACCTTTCGTGGTGAAAAGAGCTTTTTCTGGGGGTGCTCTGATACTCACCCACATGGATGGCGAGGAATTGCCTTCGCCCGTGAACTCCGATGTAGTTAAACGATATTACGCTTGAAGTCTGGGGCAATCGAGAGGACCGTTGCACGTTCTTTTAATTCTGAGTTTTTGTTCTTCTTAGTTTCCTCCAGGGATTCCCTTCCTCTGTATTTGTCTCGTTCCTTTAAAAGAAAAGGAAAAATGGGCAAGGTTTTAGTCCTCCCTTTGGTTTCAAACCTCGTGTTTTAGATTTGTTATAGCTTGAGCCCTCTTCGCTCGGTGTATGGGGTGCCCCAAACGCTTATTTAAAATTGAATCTAACCAACCTTCACTAAAATAAAATCATCGCATTAGAAACATTCATACATGCACATGCACATGCATATCTTGTGATAGCAAGGAGTAGAATCGTCTCAGGCCACGGTCAGAAGTCAAGACAAATCAATGGCAGAAATCAACCAAGGTAAGACGATGACCGGTCACGATTGGCCACGTATTTTTGTTTCCTACTTACAGGTACATAGGGACGGATGCGAGTGGGGCTAGGGTCACGACCGACCAATCGTTGCCCCTTCCCGGTGCTAAACAAGCAGAGAACGTCGCTGCAGGGCAGCCCAAGATGGCCCCGAGGAAACTTGCCTCAGAGATCCAGGAAGGATAAAGCGGCCGAAGGAACCAGTTCTGCTCCCGAGTATGATAGTCACCGTTTTAGGAGCACTGAACACCAGCAGCGCTTCGAGGCCATCAAGGGATGGTCATTTCTCCGGGAGCGACGCGTCCAGCTCAGGGACGATGAGTATACCGATTTCTAGGAGGAGATAGTTCGCCGGCGGTGGGCATCACTGGTTACCCCCATGGCCAAGTTTGATCCAGACATAGTCCTCGAATTTTATGCCAATGCTTGGCCAACAGAGGAGGGCGTGCGTGATATGAGGTCCTGGGCGAGGGGTCAGTGGATCCCGTTCGATGCAGATGCTATCGGCCAGCTCCTGGGATATCCTTTAGTGTTGAAAGAGGGCCAGGAGTGCGAGTATGGCCAAAGGAGGAACCGGTCCGATGGGTTCGATGAGGAGGCCATCGCCCAGTTGCTATGTATACCGGGGCAAGATTTTGCCCGGACTGCTGCCGGGAGACGAGTGCGGATCATGCGCACCAACATGACCACCCTGACTCATATATGGATGACTTTGCTGCTCAGCAACATCCTGCCCAGCGATCATAATTCCGACCTCCCCCTGCCGAAGTGTTAGCTGGTGTATGCCATCCTGACGCGGATGAGCATTCATGTGGCTCAGTTAATCGTTGATGCCATCTATATATTTGCAGGTATGGCGCCTACCAGGCGCCCTCTGGACCCGGATAAGTCCAACAGGGCCCTGGGATTTCCCGCCTTGATCACAGGACTCTGCCAGTCGTTCGGCATCCCCGTCACACCTAGCAAGGTGATTCGGCCGCCCATCACCCGAGCTTTTATTGAGAAGTACTGCACGCAGAGACAGGTCCAGGGTGATACACCACAGGCCGCAGACGCGCCGCCACCTCATCAGGCTGGTCCAGCCGGATTGTTTGATACGGAGCAGTATTGGCGACATTTGGTTCGCCAACAGGCGGCCAACCACCGGGCACATGTACAGACCCATGATTGTCTTTATCAGATGAGTCTCAGCCTGCAGAGCCAGGGATTTACTTATTTTCCTTGCCTTACTCCGGACCAGTTCAGGGCAGAGGTCGCATGGCCTGGAGATTGGCCTGAGGCCCAGGCAGGAGAGGCACCAGCAAGGGCACCAGCAGAGGCTCTCGACGGGGCATATGAGGCCTGCGAGGACGAAGAGATGATCGATTTACTTGATTTCTTAGGAGGGAGCGGGGCCACATGATTGGGAGATCTCTTGATCCATATTTCTTTTTGTTTCCATTTGTTTTTTCTGTTACATATCATCTTATTTTGTGTTTGACTAAGGGACTGACGTTTGTTTCATGTTTTGACTTTTGTTTTGTACATACATATCACTTGAGTTGTTACGTCGGTACTTATTTCGTTGTTGTCAATAATGTTTGTTCAAATTCCGAAACCGTGTAGAGTTTTTCATTTAGGAACGCCGTCCCAAAAAAATAAAATAAAAAGAAAGAAGCGTTGTGAATAAAAGTCATGTTCATAAAGAAAAGAAAAAGGTTTTTATTTATACATGTATGTAAAGGGAAAATGTGTATAGAAGGTTTTTGTGTGTAAATGATGCGTGGAAAGGAATTCTTGTGTGTGTGAGCAACGAGTGCATATGAAGAAACTTTTGTGTGAACCATAAGTGTGGGTTGGGAAAAATGAAAATCTTTGAATATAAATAGGGTTTGTGTATAGACCGTGTGACGTAAAGAGAAGAGTTCTAATGCGTGTACAAAAACAGTTTGTCATGTGTAAAAATATAGATGTACAAAGAAAGGTTTTCCTCATAAAGGACCACATGTGTATAGTTTTAGTGAACATATATAAAAATAAAACAAAAAGTAAAGAGAAAGAAAGACCGCGAAGGTCGACATGTTATAGTTAAGAAGTATAAATCATTCGTAAAGAGCAAACGCATCTTCTGGAAACAAGGGACTGATGCTAAGAGTTTATTTTCCGGAATGAACCGAGATAAGGGTGGATGAATTCATTGAACTGATGAAAGAACATAACTTGGAAACGTTGGGTCTATCTGTGTAAATTCCCAACCGTAGTATCACAATGCCATAAATGGGATGCTTGAGTGCCCACCTAGCTATAGCCATGACTAATTTTGCATGTTATTTTCAAATCATCATTGTCACGCGTGCCTTTTGGAATAATATGGAAGTTCGGGCCGAGAGCGACACCTTGACACCCAAATTTGTTTCGCCCCAGATATCAAGATTTGGTTCCCACGATAAAAGACCCCATTGAAACACAACCTTAGACCTTTTTGAACCTTGGCCTGTAAAAAAGGAATCCTCATTCTTTGCCCCGAAGCAAAGGACAGCGGAATCTCCTCAAGGGAGAGCGAATAGAATGCTAAAACGAAAAGTGAAGAGAAAGAGAAGGAAGAAATGGAAAGAAAGAAAAAAAGAAAAATAAAAATAAAGAAAAAAAAGAAAGGAAAGAAGGGTTCCCGATCAAGGATCGAAAGGAAGTGAAAAGGGAAAAGAAGCAATTCTCGATTAATGAAAGAAAGAGGACCAAAATTCTTCAAGCCAGATTGCCATTCGAAATCATTCTCGACTGGCAATATCCCACCCTACATAAACAAAGAGGAAAAGACCGAAACACCCAGCTTCCTCTCCAAAAGCCACCCTCGAGAAAATCCTATTGGTCCGTGATCATACGTTTGATCTTTGATTCGATAGGAAGCCGTGTGCAAAATAAAGTCATGGTGCAGTTATGGTTTGGGAATAGGATAAAACACTTTCCTCGTGAGTTTTATACACTATGAGTGATTTATTTTCAGCTTAGCCCGATGTTTCCCCTACATGTTAATTTGAAAGCTAAAAGTTGACGTCCTGCCCTTCATTTTCGGTTACAAGGAAAATTACCCGTGGCACAAGTATATTGTTTCTCTAAGATGTGGTGCTCTCGCGAATGATTTCTTTTTCTTTGCAAAAAGCATGTTATCCTTTTAGGTGGAAAAACCCGGTGAACCGTTCGGTCCCGCCAACACCCTTTTTCGGAGCCACATGAATGTTATTGCTTAGGGCTGTTCATGTGTCCTCCACTTTCGAGTTTGGAGCAGTGTTTCATGATTGCCTAAGTGAGGACCCTCAAGGCAATCCTCCATTCTCACCCTTTTTTCGGAGCCTCATGAATGTTATTGCCTAGCGTTGTTCATGTGTCCTCCATTTTCGAGTTTGGAGCTGTGTTTCATGATTGCCTAAGTGAGGACCCTCAAGGCAATCCTCCATTCTCACCCTTTTTTCGGAGCCTCATGAATGTTATTGCCTAGTGTTGTTCATGTGTCCTCCACTTTCGAGTTTGGAGCTGTGTTTCATGATTGCCTAAATGAGGACCCTCAAGGCAATCCTCCATTCTCACCCTTTTTCGGAGCCTCATGAATGTTATTGCTTAGGGCTGTTCATGTGTCCTCCACTTTCGAGTTTGGAGCTGTGTTTCATGATTACCTAAGTGAGGACCCTCAAGGCAATCCTCCATTCTCACCCTTTTTTGGAGCCACATGAATGTTATTGCTTAGGGCTGTTCATGTGTCCTCCACTTTTGAGTTTGGAGCTGTGTTTCATGATTGCCTAAGTGAGGACCCTCAAGGCAATCCTCCATTCTCACCCTTTTTCGGAGCCACATGAATGTTATTGCCTAGCGTTGTTCATGTGTCCTCCACTTTGGAGCTGTGTTTCATGATTGCCTAAGTGAGGACCCTCAAGGCAATCCTCCATTCTCACCCTTTTTCGGAGCCCCATGAATGTTATTGCCTAGCGCTGTTCATGTGTCCTCCACTTTCGAGTTTGGAGTTGTGTTTCATGATTGCCTAAGTGTGGACCCTCAAGGCAATCCTCCATTCTCACCCTTTTTCGGAGCCCCATGAATGTCATTGCCTAGCGCTGTTCATGTGTCCTCCATTATCAAGCGCGAAGCCTCTGGTGACTGGGAAGCACGTTATTGTGTTGTTTTCCGGATCGGTTCCTTCGCCAAATATGTGTATATGTGTATATGTATATTATATTTGTTGTTCTTGTTGTTGTTTGTATTTTGTTTTGTGCAGAAGAAAAAAGAAGGAGTAGAGACGAGAGTCGTCATCACGGAAAGGGCAGGGCGGACGAAATCAGTGTCCTATCTTTGTTTTCCTCCTATCTCCGATGAGAGGAAAGTAAAGAGGGGCAACTGTCATATCCTAATTTCGTCCGGGGATTATTACTTGATGACATGCAATAAATGAAGTCCCGAGACGTCTCAGAAATCCAAAGGAAGCAGGCTTGCGCAATCCGTGAAATTCCGTAATGTGGCGGAAGTCGAAAAGAGGTGTTTTTGCGCAATCCGTGAGTTTCCGTAACTTCTTCGAAAGCTAAAAAAGAGTAAATACATAATCCGTAAGGATTCGTAAACTTGCGGAAGGAAAATAAGTATCGTTACGAAATTCGTAAAGTTTCGTAACGTTACGGAAAAAGAATTACCAAAAAAAATAGAAGGGGGTGCATTTAGTAAAAAGGGGGGTGCAAATAGTAAAAAGGGCTGTTGCTTCTGGAGGAAGCAACCTTACTCGCCTGGGCGAGCTGGGTGGCAAGCTTCTCCCCTATTTTGCTATAAATAGGGGGAGAAGTGAAGAAGAAAAGGGTTCAGCCTTCTTGGCACTTCTCTCTCTCTCGAAATTGCTGAGGAAAATTGTTTCCGTGAAGAAAATCCAAGCCGAGGCGCTTCCGTAACATTTCCGTAATGTTTCCGTGAGTAATTACGCGAAGATTCTCGACCGTTCTTCAAGATTCATCGTTCGTTCTTCGTTTTCTTCAGTCTTCAACGGGTAAGTACCTCAAACCGAGCTTTTCGATTCATTCTATGTACCCGTGGTGGTCCACATTTTGTTTCATGTATTTTTATTCTCGTTTTCATTTGCTTTTTATACCCCCTTTTGACGTGCTTAAGCCATTTATTTAAGTCATTTCTCGCTTAATCTAAAAATAAAATAAATTTCCACCGATCGTTTGAATTGTATCATCCGTTAATTTTGTTTAAAATGAATTCCGACCGTTCGGTCGTGCCGTAACCACGTTTGAAATAAAAAAAAAAGGTAAAATAATAATATAATAATCAAAAAATGTTTTTTAGTAAAATGAAGACAAAAGATCAATCGGACATTTTCTCTTTGGGATTTCTCATTCTTAATTGAATTGACTAATAACTAAAGTGAAACTAAGGCTAAAATCAACTCGCCTAGTCAAGCTCGTCCACAAAAATAGGTTTTTTGAAAGTTTATCATTTCAGTTTCTTACCAAGTAAAAATGATCATTTTTAAGGTCCAACGCCTTAAAATGATCACCCCTCAAGTAAAAAAATCAATCACTTGATTCACGCATAAGAAAGAACTACGTAGGTCTGATTTCCTCTTTGATGGAGGGTACCCAGGAGCAAAAGCCCCGCTTTTGTCGACCTCAAAAAATAAAAAGAAATAAAAGTTAAGGTAACACCATTTCCACGATTCTAAAAAATAAGCTGCTGTCCTTTGAGACAAACGTGAGAGGTGCTAATACCTTCCTCAAGCGTAAATACAACTCCCGAACTTAGAATTTTCATTTTGACCGGTTTCCTTCAGTTTTTCCGACGTTTCCCACGAATAAACGTTGGTGGCGACTCCGCGCATCTTTCCTCCTTTGGAAAGCGCACCCGTGAGCCTCGCCCTCGCTTAGTGGAGGATTTTGAAGGCATCATTAATCATATAACCACCAATAATTATATCGCGTTTCCGGAAGATGAGATTCTCGTTGAGGGGAGAGGACACAACAAGGCTCTACATGTGTCGGTGAGATGTGTGGACCATGTCATTGCGAAGGTACTTATCGACAATGGATCGAGTTTAAATGTGATGCCGAAGACCACCTTCTAAAAGCTTCCTTTTAGTGCATCACGTTTAAAACCAAGTTCGATGGTGGTACGAGCCTTTGATGGTACTCGGCGGGAAGTGTTGGGGGAAATCGACATTCCCATTCAGATAGGCCCCCACACTTGCAATGTGGTGTTTCAAGTGATGGACATAAATCCTGCCTATAGCTGTCTCTTAGGGAGACCTTGGATTCATGCATTGGGAGTGGTCCCTTCGACGCTTCACCAAAAATTGAAGTTTGCGGTGGGTGGACTTTTAGTGATAGTGTCGGGTGAAGAGGATATGTTGGTGAGCTGCCCCTCCTCTGCACCATACGTAGAAGCGGCGGAAGAATCATTGGAAGCAGCTTTCCAATCGTTCAAGGTGGTGAGCTGCGCCTCTGTGCAACCAAGTCTGTTGCTACCTTCTCTCTCCAATGCGGCCATAATGGTGGCACGGGTAATGCTCAAGCACGGATATGAGCCCGGAATGGGTCTAGGCAAGGACGACCTCGGGAATGCCGACGCAGTCGATATTAGGGGAAATCCGTACAAGTATGGATTAGGGTATGAACCCGGCATGCCGGGAAGGAGGAATGCACCGTCAAGATTCCGGGCGGATAGGACATGGCCCGGCCGTGTCAGCCAATGTTTCACCAGTGCCGGAATCATGTTCGACGAAGAGGTGGCAGCAATCGGAGAGAAGTGCCCTCAAGACCCCCCAAGTTTCGTGCGGCCATGCCATCCTGATTCCCAAGTGGGGAACTGGCGCGTGATAAGCCAGTCAGAGGTCTATACCACTGATTCAATGTAATTAGAGGCTATAGTTTCCTTTCTCTCTTGTTTTTGTGAAACCTACCTTATTAAATAAACAAAGAGATCTTGTTTCATCTGTTCTTGCAGTCCCACCTTTTCTCATATCATTTTGCATGTTTTTGTTTCTTTTGTCTTTATTGGTATAGATATGAGGGTCGATTCTTTAAGGATCCTAACGACGAAAGAAGTAAAAGTGGGAACCAGTATGACCGCACCTATCTGCCAAGGCTTGATAACCCTTCTTAAAGAATATCAAGACGTCTTTGCGTGATCATACCAAGACATGCCCGGTCCGGACTCAAACATTGTGCAGCATAAGTTGCCTTTGAATCTTGGGTCTTCCCCAGTTAAGCAAAAGCTACGAAGGATGAGACCCGAGATGTCTTCGAAGATCAAAGAAGAAGTAAGAAAGCAGTTCGATGCGGGTTTCTTAGCTGTGGCGTGATACCCGGAGTGGGTGGCCAACATTGTCCCGGTCCTGAAAAAGGACGGCAAGGTGCGAATATGTGTAGACTATCGGGACTTGAACCGGGCCAGTCCAAAAGACAATTTTCCCCTGCCACACATTGACATATTGGTAGACTTGAACCGGGCCATTCTTGAAATGCCGGAACCACGCACGGAGAAGCAGGTTCGAGGTTTCTTGGGCAGGTTGAATTATATCGAGAGATTTATCTCACAACTCACCCCTACATGTGAGCCCATTTTCAAGCTATTACGTAAGAACCAGGCGGTCCTGTGGAACAGCGACTGCCAAGAGGCCTTCGAGAAGATCAAACAGAGTCTCGCAAACCCCCCGGTGCTCATGCCACCTGTAACAGGAAGACCTTTTTTCCTGTACATGACCGTGTTGGACGAGTCTATGGGGTGCATGTTGGGTCAGCACGATGATTCTGGGAAAAAGGAACAAGCCATTTACTATCTAAGCAAGAAGTTTACCGCATGTGAGATGAATTACTCAATGCTGGAAAGGACGTGTTGTGCTCTGGTATGGGCATCACATCAGCTGAGGCAGTACATGCTCAGCCATACCATGTGGCTTATTTCCAAAATGGATCCCGTGAAATACATCTTTGAGAAACCGGCCCTCACGGGACGAATTGCTAGGTGGCAGGTACTACTATCTGAATTCGATATCGTGTACGTCACCCAAAAGGCGGTAAAAGGAAGCGCCTTGGAAGATTATTTGGCCCAGCAACCCCTCCAGGATTATCGGCCGATGCACCCTGAGTTCCTAGATGAAGATATCATGGCCCTGTTCGAAGAGAAGCGGACGCACGAGGACATAGACAAATGGATTGTTTGCTTTGATGGGGCATCTAATGCTTTGGGTCATGGAGTAGGGGCAGTCCTTGTATCCCCGGATGATCAGTGTATTCCTTTCACAGCCAGGCTAGGTTTCGATTGTACCAACAATATGGCCGAATATGAAGCATGCGCTCTTGGGATTCAAGCAGCCATTGATTTTGATGTAAAGCTGCTCAAAGTGTATGGAGACTCGGCTTTGGTGATACGCCAGTTGAAAGGAGAATGGGAAACTAGGGATCCGAAGCTGATACCCTATCAAACTCACATCTTGAAGTTAGTCGAGTTCTTTGACGACATTTCTTTCCACCACATACCTCGGGAAGAGAATCAAATGGCCGATGCATTAGCCACCCTGGCATCCATGTTTCAACTTGCCCCACATGGGGATCTGCTGTACATCGAATTCAGATCTCAGGGCAGGCCAGCGTATTGTTGTGCGATAGAGGAAGAGCAGGATGAGAAATTGTGGTACTTCGATATCAAGCAATATGTTGAGAACAAAGAATATCCACCAAGGATTTCCGACAACGACAAAAGAACGTTAAGGATATTGGCTATTGGCTTCTTTGTAAGTGGTACTATCCTGTACAAACGAAACCACGACATGACCCTCCTACGATGCGTAGATGCCAAAGAGGCGAACTTCATGATTGAGGAAATCCACGAGGGTTCATTTGGGACACATGCCAATGGGCAAGCTATGGCCAGGAAGATCCTCAGGGCAGTTATTACTGGCTCACTATGGAGAGCGATTGTTGCGCCCATGTAAGGAAGTGTCATAAATGTCAAGCATACGCGGACAATGTCAATGTTCCGCTGCATCCTCTGAATGTTATGTCCGCCCCTTGGCCCTTTTTCATGTGGCTCAGTTGATCGCTGATGCCATTTATCTATTTGCAGGTATGCCACTTACCAGGCACCCTTTAGACCCAGATAAGTCTAACAGGGCCTTGGGTTTTCCGGCATTGATCACGGGTCTCTGCCAGTCGTTCGGGGTTCCTGTCGCACCCAGTAAGGTGATCCGACTGCCGATCACCCGCGCTTTCATAGAGAAATACTGCACAGCTAGACAGGCACAGGGTGGCGACCCTCAGGCCCCAGACGCACCGCCGCCACCTCCTCAGGCTGACCCAGCTGGGTCATTTGACACGGAGCGGTATTTACGGCATTTGGTTCGCCAGCAGGCGGCCAACCACAGGGCGCACGTGCAGACCCATGACTCTCTATATCAGCATAGCCTCAGCCTGCAGAGCCAGGGTTTTGCTTCTTTTCCATGCCCTACTCCGGATCAGTTCAGGGCAGAGGTCGCATGGCCCGGAGATTGGCCTGAGGCCCAGGCAGGGGAGGCACCCGCGGAGGCTCCCGGCGAGGCAAATGAGGCCCGCGAGGACAAGGAGATGACCGATTTGCTTGATTTCTTGGGAGGGAGCGGAGCCACATGATTGGGAAATCCCTAGATCCATATTCTCTTTTTATGTTTCCTCTTTTATCTGTTACGTGTCATTTTATTTTTGTCTAACTGAGGGACTAACGTTTGTTTCGTTTTGATTGACTTTTGTTTTGTGCATACATGTCGCTTGAACTGTTACGTTAGTATTTACTTCGTTGTTGTCAATAGTGTTTGTTGAAATTTCGGAATCGTGTAGAATTTTTCATTTAGGAACGTCGTCCAAAATAAAAATAAAATGAACCAAAATCATGATAAAAAGAAAGAAGCGATGTGAATAAAATGTCTACGTATATAAAGAAAAAAAAGAAAAATGTTTTTTTATATATGTATGTAAAAGGAAAATGTGTATAGAACGATTTTTGTGTGTGTAAATAATGTGCGGAAAGATATCCTTGTGTGTGTGAGCAACGAGTGTATATAAAGAAACTTTTGTATGAACCACAGGTGTGTGTTGGGGAAAATGAAAAAAATCTTTGAACGTGAATAGGGTTCGTATATAGACCGTGTGATGTAAAGAGAAAGAGTTCTAATGCGTGTACAGAAAAAGTTCGTCATGTATAAGAATGTAGCTGTACAAAGAAAAGTTTTCCTCATAGAGGGCCATGGGTGTATAGTTTTGTGAATATAAAAATGAAACAAAAAGGAAAAAGAAAGAAAGACCTCGAAGGTCAACATGTTATGGTTAGGAAGAATAAATCATTTGTAGAGAGCAAACATATCTTCTGGAAACAAGGGACTGACGCTAAGAGTTTATTTTCCTGAATAACCGAGATAAGAATGGATGAATTTGTTGAACTGATGAAAGAACATAATTGGGAAACGTTGGGTCTGTTTGTGTAAATTCCCAACCGTAGTATGACAATGCCATGAACGGGATGCTTGAGTGCCCATCTGGCTATGGCCATGACTAATTTTGCACGTGGTTTCCAAATCATCGTTGTTGCATGTGCCTTGTGGAATAATATGGAAGTTCATATAAAGAAAAAAAAAGAAAAATGTTTTTTATATATGTATGTAAAAGGAAAATGTGTAAAGAAGGATTTTTGTGTGTGTAAATAATGTGTGGAAAGATATCCTTGTGTGTGTGAGCAACGAGTGTATATAAAGAAACTTTTGTATGAACCACAGGTGTGTGTTGGGGAAAACGAAAAAATCTTTGAACGTGAATAGGGTTCGTATATAGACCGTGTGATGTAAAGAGAAAGAGTTCTAATGCGTTTACAGAAAAATTTCGTCAAGTATAAGAATGTAGCTGTACAAAGAAAAGTTTTCCTCATAGAGGGCCATGGGTGTATAGTTTTGTGAATATAAAAATGAAACAAAAAGGAAAAAGAAAGAAAGACCTCGAAGGCTGACATGTTATGGTTAGGAAGAATAAATCATTCGTAGAGAGCAAACATATCTTCTGGAAACAAGGGACTGACACTAAGAGTTTATTTTCCTGAATAACCGAGATAAGAATGGATGAATTCGTTGAACTGATGAAAGAACATAATTGGGAAACGTTGTGTCTGTTTGTGTAAATTCCCAACCGTAGTATGACAATGCCATGAATGGGATGCTTGAGTGCCCATCTGGCTGTGGCCATGACTAATTTTGCACGTGGTTTCCAAATCATCGTTGTTGCACGTGCCTTGTGGAATAATATGGAAGTTCGGCCCGAGACCAACACCTTGACACACAAATTTGTTTTGTCCCAGATATCAAGATTGGGCTCCCACAATAAAAGACCCAATTGAGTCACAACTTTAGACTATTTTGAACCTTGGCCTACAAAAAAGGATCCTCATCCTTTCCCCCGAAGCAAAGGACAGCGGAATCTCCTCAAGGGAGAGTAAATAGAATACTAAAACCCGATTTCCCACGGGAAGGAATGAAAAAGGAAAAAATGAAAAGGAAGAAAAGAAAAGAATGAAAAGAAAGGAAAAGAAGGATTCCCGATCAAAGATCGGAAGAAAGTGAAAAGGAAAAGATCGGAGGAAAACAAAGTAATTCTCGATCAATGAAAGAAAGAGAGCAGAAAATCTTCAGACCAGATAAATTTTCGGCAAGGTAAGTGACTGCCGGCAAAGGAAAACCCATTTTTTGGTGGTTCTTCATTTCGGATTGCCACTCAAAGTCATTCTCGACTGGCGATATCCCGCCCCACTTAAACAAAGAGGAAAAGACCAAAACACCCAGCTTCCTCTCCAAAAAACACTACCCTCGAAAAAAATCTTATTGATCTGTGATTGTACGTGTTGATCTTTGATTCGATAGGAAATCGTGTGCAAAATAAAGTCATGGTGTAGTTATAGTTTGGGATTAGGGTAAGACACTTGCCTGTGTGAGTTTTTTATACATTATGAGTGATTTATTCCCAGTTTCAGCTTAACCCGATGTTTCCCCTGAATGTTCATTTAAAATCTAATTGTTGACATCCTGCCCTTCATTTTCGGTTACAAGGAAGATTACCCTTGGCATGAGTATATTGTTTCTCTAAGATATGGTGCTCTCGCGAATGATTTATTTTTCTTTGCAAAAACCATGTTTGCCTTTTTAGGTGGAAAAAACCCGGAGGACCATTCGGTCCTGCCAACCACTTTTATTCGGAGCCCCATGAATTGATTTTCGTTCATGCATCCTCCACCCATGAGTCTGGAGCCATGCGTAGTGATTGCCTAGTGCAATTCTCCATACTCCACTTTTATTCGGAGCCCCATGAATTGATTGTCGTTCATGCATCCTCCAACCGTGAGACTAGAGCCATGCGTAGTGATTGCCTAGTGCAATTCTCCATTCTCCACTTTTATTCGGAGCCCCATGAATTGATTTTCGTTCATGCATCCTCCACCCTTGAGTCTGGAGCCACGCATAGTGATTGCCTAGTGCAATTCTCCATTCTCCACTTTTATTCGAAGCCCCATGAATTGATTGTCGTTCATGCATCCTCCACCCGTGAGTCTGGAGCCATGCGTAGTGATTTCCTAGTGCAATTCTCCATTCTCCACTTTTATCCGGAGCCCCATGAATTGATTGTCGTTCATGCATCCTCCACCCGTGAGTCTGGAGCCATGTGTAGTGATTGCCTAGTGCAATTCTCCATTCTCCACTTTTTTTCGGAGCCCCATGAATTAATTGTCATTCATGCATCCTCCACCCATGAGTCTGGAGCCACGCGTAGTGATTGCCTAGTGCAATTCTCCATTCTCCCTTTTTGTTCGGAGACCCATGAGTTGATTGCCTAGCGCTGTTCATGTGTCCTCCACCGTCAAGTGCGGAGCCTCCGATGACTGGGAAATGTGGTTTTTGTTATTTTCCCGATTGGTTCATTCGCCAAACATGTGTATATACGTATATTATGTTATTGTTGTTTTTGTTGTTGTTTGTATTTTATTTTGTGTTGTGCAGAAAAAAAAGAAGTAAAGACGAGAGTCGTCATAGACTAATCACGGAAAAGGTAAAGACGGACGAAATCATTGTTTTTATCTTGACTTTCCTCTTATCTCCGATGAAAGGTAAGTAAAGAGGGGCAACTGTCATACCCTAATTTCGTCCGGGGACTATTGCTTGATGGCATGCAACCTTTGATTGACCACTTCGAAGTACTTAGCATCCTTTGTTGCACAATATGTGAAGTTCCGAGACACGCCGGAAATCAAAAGAAAGCATGGTTATGCGATCCGTGAAATTCCGTAATGTGACGGAAATCAAAAGGAAGTATTGTTACGCAATCCATGAGTTTCCGTAACTTCTTCAAAAGCTAAGAAAGAGTAAATATATAATTCATAAGGTTCCGTAGCCTTACGGAAAGAAAATGAGTATCGTTACAAAATTTGTAAAGTTTCGTAACGTTACGGAAAAAGAATCACGAAAATAAAAAGCAAAGGGGGGTGCATTTAGTAAAAAAGGGGTATAAATAGCAACCAGGCCCACATGGGCCTTCCAGATTCTTCTTCCAGAAGGAGGTTGCTTCTGGAGGAAGCAACCTGGTTCGCCTGGGCGAGCTGGGTGGCAAGCTCTTCCCCTATTTTGCTATAAATAGGGGGAGGAATGAAGAGGGAAGGGGTTCAGCCTTCTTGGCACTTCGTATTCTCTTAAAATTGCTGAGAAAAATTGTTTCCGTGAAGAAAATCCAAGCCGAGGCGCTTCCGTAACGTTTCCGTGGGTAATTACGCGAACATTTTCAACCGTTCTTCGACATTCATCGTTCGTTCTTCATTTTCTTCGATCTTCAACTGGTAAGTACCCCAAACCGAGCTTTTCAATTCATTCTATGTACCCGTGGTGGTCCCCATTTGTTTCATGTACTTTTACTCAAGTTTTCATTTACTTTTCGTACCCCTTTTGACGTGCTTCAATCATTTATTTAAGTCATTTCTCGCCTAATCAAAAAATAAAATAAATTTCCACCGATCATTTGATTTGTAATATCCGTTAATTTCTGTTAAAATGAATTCTGACCGTTCGGTCGTGCCATAACCACGTTGGAAATAAAAAAAAAAAGAGGTAAAATAAATAATATAATAATCAAAAAATACCTTTTAGTAAAATGAAGCGAAAAAATCAATCGGACATTTTCTCTTTGGGATTTCTCATTCTTAATTGAATTGACTAATAACTAAAGTGAAACTAAGGCTAAAATCAACCCGCCTAGTCAAGCTCGTCCACAAAAAGTCACTAAAAAGGATTTGAAAGTTTATTATCTCAGTTTTTTCCTTTCCAAGTAAATGGATCATTTTTAAGGTCCAACGCCTTAAAATGATCACCTTTCAAGTAAAAAGAATCGCTTGATTCACTCTTAAGAAAGAACTACGTAGGTCTGATTTCCTCTTCGATGAAGGGTACATAGGAGCAAGAGCCCCGCTTTTGTCGACCTCAAAAAATAAAAAGAAATAAAAGTTAAGGTAACACAATTTCCACAATTCTAAAAAATAGGCTGTTGTCCTTTAAAACAAACGTGAGAGGTGCTAATACCTTCCTCAAACATAAATACAACTCCCGAACTTAGAATTTTCGTTTTGACCGGTTTCCTTCGGTTTTTCCGACGTTTTCCACAAATAAACGTTGGTGGCGACTCCGCGCATCTTTCCTCCTTTGGAAAACGCACCCGTGAGCCTCGCCTCGCACGCCCGCAAAAGGGCATGTTGTGACATGCTCCATACATTTGGTTAGTGGTTAGTGGTGTTTGCAAGACCACACAAAACACCAAAGATACCAGTATCCACAAAAGCAAGACTAGTATGCCAGGACAAAGTTCTAAAATATATTTGCAAGTTGAAAGGCAAATATACATATATTTAAGCTCACCAGGATCGTCAAAATTTACTCTTTCTCCAGTAGCGAATAGGCAATAGAAAATAGCAGCAACAAAATAAAGGAGTGATCACTGCAACAAAAATCCTAGGAAGGAACCAACTAGCTCAACAAAAAACCCAGCTCCTACTGTTCCAATTATAGCAGTCAATGTTCTAGCTGTATTTGATATTCCTAGAACAAGAAATCAAGAGGTCTTCATTATAAGATATGTTATTGTAAAGTATATATCAATTGAAATAATATTGCAAGAATAGCATTAGTTGCTTCTATGAGGCTTCATCCAACAGCTGCTTCTATATATCAAGAGCACAGATATCGTTCTTTTTTTCTTCTATTTATTCATATTATATAAGATACTATTCTCTTCATTCTTTTATCTAAAGCATGAAATCCTATTGGACAACACTCCTCAACAATGATATTACCATATGAACAACATTACATATCCAACTTGTTAATTATAAACGTAAAACCGACATTTACCCAACATGATAAAGCTACTTTAAAAAAAATTAACTCAATAACACATACCAATAAATCATCTCAAGCTCAATGTTATTGAATTGGTTATTTCGTGTAAACTATGGATTCCTGATTAAGAAAATAGCCAGAGCCAGGGGTGTTGAACAAATATTTTAGTATAAAAGGTAAACTAGGTATAATGGTCACGTCACTTTTACTTTCCTTAAAATATTGAAAGAATGATTCACTGTTATTTGAACAAATACGCAATCTCTACAGCCCCATCATTTTCACTTTCTCGGTAAAAAATGAGAAGTGGGAAAAAAAGAAGAAGAAAAACACAGAACAGGAAACAGACTGCAGAGAGAAGAAAATGAAGGCACTCATATTCTCACAAAAGTTAGATTCAAATACAGAAAATACATAGTTATAATTGAGTTTAGCAAATATGTAATGTCAGAGTGAAAATCAATCAGAAATCATTCTTGGCATTGCTTTTTCATCAATACATACATTCAATTAGAAATTTCCTTATCAGAATATTAACAATTAACATTTGATGTATGAGCTATATTAGACTAAAGAACATGTTTATAGCAGACATCAACATTTGAATATGGTTATGCTTTTTCATCAATACATAAATTTGATCATGGCCACGGTTGTTGTTGCTGAATAGGATATTTAAGTCTAATTCAACTATATTACTTGTTGGCTTGTGTTAATGTGCTTTTCTATGTTGACATCAACCATTCATGCAAATTATTCTGTGTTTATACCAAAAAAATAAACTGAATGACTAATGGGATGTGATTTTTTCTTTTCCCAACTAGTTTGCATCCTTCATACACTCAACTGCAACTTCTACTTTTGTTGCAGAATGTTCATTGACACTTGCAAAAGGCTGAAAATTATAAAGGGTTCTGATGCCATTGGTTTAGGTATGTATTCTTGGCATTGACTCATTTTACAATCACTTAGTATACCTAATGTGGAAGACTTGCATGAACTAATACATTGTGACCGGGCTAACTTGAGAATGACACCACGTCTAAGAACTATAACCTGGTGCAACATATGCACACTCGAAATTTTACAGCAAGCCATACGAATGCAGCAAGCATATGCATACTTCATCACATACATAGCATAAGATCTAATTTTGCAGTAAAAAATAACATAACAGCTTCCGTCACCTAACCTTTTGAATTTCTTCTAAAAATGTGTGTTCTCCTTTGTCCTTTCCTTGTCCCAACCTGTTTCATTAAACCATGTGAACAACATCCATTTTGGTTAACAACTGTTTGTGATTTTTAGGTGCGCCTATAGAATCTAAAATCCATTCCCATATGGCAACAATGTTGTAGGGTAAAATAGCTAATAGAGCTAATTAACCTACATGCCACATTAAAGTCAAGAAACACGCGGTGTGCCAAGTGCTTAGGGGTGTGATTATAAGTATATATGTTTGCCGGTGCTATGTGAATAATGCAGATTTTGTCAGGAAGGGAGCCATTCTCGTAATCTTTGGTTTGTTAGAATTAGATGCATTGAGTAATTTTTGAATCCTGGATAAGTTGTGTTTAGAATTAATTGATGTGTGAGTGTGGTAGTAAATATGATGACTTAATTTTTTTACATGTGCAAGTGTGTTTTTGCTATGTGAATGATGGATGAATGGCTAATAACTCTTGGTTATTAATTGCTGGTAGCTGAATTAGTGAATGTGTGAATGAAGATTGATTGTATTGAAAGAGTTTGTTAGGTACCAGCCAAGAGATGGCAAGAGTTGAGTGTTAAGAACTTAAAAGTGCAAGTGAATGGAAAATCTGTGTACAAGTGAATGGACAAGGGGAATATACACCATTGAAATCCTTAATTAACTCTTGTTCCAAAGGTTTATGAAACATATTAATTAAGACGTGTTTCTAAAATTAACCAATTGGTAGATCAACTAATGGTGAGAAATAAAGTAAACTAGTATGATACTTACTGTCAAATTTTTACAGCAAAATGCACAGTTTTGTACAAACTTGTGTATGCAGGTTTTATGGAACTAGGAGTTTCTTTTTTACAGTATTTTTTTAGCCCTGGAGGTCAGGTCCTCTTTCAAACTTAACCCACTTCATTAGTTTCCATGTTTTACAGAATATTTTCTCAATATTTTCGTCAATCATGTTGAGTGAGGTAACAAAATCCATGTTGGACAAAGAATGGGGAAGACAAAGTAACACCATGAAAAGAAGGCAATCAAGGATGACAAGAAGACATACCTCAAGGGCTATACTCCACGGGCTGTGATTTCCATCCTACCCGATGAAAAATGGCATAAACACTACTATAAGTTTGCTTTTAGGTGGAATTTGGAGCAAATAATTTTTTTGGCAAAAACTTTATTAATTTTCTTAAGATGAAGTACCAAAATTATATATTAAAAGTGATAAATGTCTGAATTAAGTAGTAACCTTACAATTTGAAAACACTTATGTGAATTGAACCCATTAATTAGAAAAGTTCACAATTTAAATCCGTAGAAATTAGATTTTAGCATCCAAATGAAAAGTGAGCACAAAAATTGTTGGACGTAGAAAAGATCTTGCAGTTGCAGGGAACCATGGAGAACTCAGTATTTGGAAGAGAAAGATAAGATACTAACTATGTATACAACTACTACTTATTATGAAAACCCATTGATGCTAGCAGCCTAACCAAAATGAGTGAAAAACATATAATTTGTATTAAAAAACTTATAAACCACCAAAAGTTCTAACAGCTGGAAAGAGAATATGAAAATAGCAGAGTCCAAAAAATGATATTAGCAGGTTGGTTTTTCTCTAATGGGGGTTCTTGATTCTTGTTTGTTTGATACTTTCATTGATGGAGAATAATTACTTTCAACAAAGTTTTTTTTTCTCTTTTTTTTTCTTTCAATGAAAGTGAAAAATGAATTCCCTTTAAGATTTTTATTTTTTGCTTAACTTACTTGGATTGTTACCTTGGTGGTTCAAGTATATTTAATGGAGTTTTAGCCATCTAACAGATTCACTTTTCCATTATGCTATCAATGTCTTTACAATTTATGGCTTTCTTATTGGATTCCATTTGGCTATTGCATTGAATTTTCCTTTATTTTCATAGATTTCGAAGTGTTTTATTTAGTGGCAGTATTTCTGTTAATTCCTAAACTGGTTTTGCAAGGCCAAATTCATTTCAGAATTCCTTATATTTTTGCATCTCTACCTGTTCTATTTGGATTTTGATAATGTTTTGCTCATTTCACATGTCATTTTGTTTTGGATTGGATAACTTTGTTAGTCTGAATTCATTTTGATGGCCTTTTTCTCTTGGTATGTTTAGAGAGGCAAAGGTTGGAGTATGCAACTGTTAGTTGTAGCATGTTTGTCAATTGCTGCCAAAATGGAAGAGATTAAAGTTCCTCCTTGTGTAGATTTACAGGTATTGTAGAATCTTACTACCCACAAGGGGAATTTATGTCTCACATTTTATTTCGTATATTTTGATGAAACAACTACAAATATATATAAGAATACACTGAGACAATCATGGATTCTATTTTGGATAATACACTAAGGCTGACATTGGTTATCTTGAAATGTTTGCTTGTCGAAGGATAAAGGAGGCCTCGGTATTGATTTAGTAAATTTTTAACACTGCTTGAACCTTGCAAATCCTTTCCTTTTCCCTTAGTCATAAGCAATTAGCCTGTATTAAGTTTTATCCAATAGTTTAAGTGCTTAATTGTGGGTATTAGACTATATAGAGGTTTACACTGAAGTTTTACTTAGGAATTTAAATTTAATTTTATAGCTCTACATGCATCTAACTAACTGACAGTAACTTACACAGTTAGTTACAGGTTACTTAAGTAATCTAAAGCTAACATCAACTACGCAATGCGTGTAATGACTTTTCTTTTAATTCCTTATTTTCCCCTTTAAGTAATTATCACAGGGTGTTTAAAAAATTTGTATAACTCTACTATGAGTCTATCAATGGTCATTGCTATGTATCATCACAGTAAGTGCAGTCATGCACTGTGTTTTTTGTCTTAGTATGGTTAACAAAATATTTTTCATGCACCAATTCCACTTATTTAGGTATTGGAATCCGAACCATGTTGGCAATTCGGTTGCTGTTTGTGTTTCTACTCTACAAACTAAAATATTCTACCTCAGGTACAATTGCTATAACAAGACTAATGCAATGATATAACAATGGTGCTTAAATCATATACATGATTCTGCTACTAAAAATGGACAACTACTGTTTCCTTGCCTCCACAAATTAATGCTAAAGCTGTTGCAGAATAGTAAACCACACCCAAACAGCACACCAGTGGTTTCGGTTGTAGGATTCCGTCAAAAAAGCAATCCAATAATCCCTGCAGTTAAAAGAAATGAAGCTATAGTGACACATAAACATCACATATAACATATTTCAATTGGAAGGGGGACAGATTCTGTTGGACAAGTGACCTCAGATATCTTAAGAAGGGGGGGTTGAATTAAGATATTACAAATTATTTCCCCAATTAAAAATTCTATTTAACTTTCTATTCAAGTTATATATTCCCTTAATAATGATTCAAAAGAACAATTTGAATATGAACATAAAACATTAATAAATAAAGGAGTTTAAGGGAAGAGAAAATGCAAACTCAGATTTATACTGGTTCGGCCACACCCTTGTGCCTACGTCCAGTCCCCAAGCAACCCGCTTGAGAGTTCCACTATCTTGTAAATTCCTTTTACAAGTTCTAAACACACAAGGACAATCCTTCCTTTGTGTTTAGAATCCTTTCACAACAAGAGACCCTCGGTCTCTTAATCCCTTTTCAGAATAAAGAAGAAGAGAAGAAGAAATCTCTTTTGAAAGAGATAGATTGAACAATTTGAGCACTCAAATAATTCCTTATTGAATCACAAGTGTTTTGGCCAAGGAATTTGTAAGAGGATAAAACAATTTTGCTTGTTAAGAGGATAAGACCTTTTTGTTCTTCAAAACTCTTGTTAAATTCGTGTCTCTAGTCACATATATATAAGCCTTTGATGGCCACTTAAGAATCAGAGAAAAAGATGTGACTGTTGAGAATGTTTTCTGAAAAACTTCTCTGGTAATCGATTATAATATGTGTGTAATCGATTACAAGCTTTAAAATTTGAATTAAAACGTTCAGAAACTGCTGGTAATCGATTACCATATATGTGTAATCGATTACACAGTGCAAATTTTGAATTCAAATTTTAATAGCTGTTGTAAATCAGTTTTGGCCACTGGTAATCGATTACATCCTCTGGTAATCGATTACCAAAGAGTAAATTTGTTGAAAAATACTTTTTAACTTAAATTTCTTGGCCAAACATTTTGCTACTTCAATTGGAACTCCCTTCCTATTTAATATACCCTTTCTAAGACTCTAGAGACTGTCTTGATCATCCATCTTGAATATCTTTAATTTCTTTGTCTTCAATAAAGCTTTGAGACGCATGTGAAACTTTGGCATCATCAAAACATTCAGCTTGATCCTTTGTCTACAATCTCCCCCTTTTTGATGATGACAATCCTTGAAATCAAGACAAGCTATATACAAGATGATAGCACGTTCACACAACCCTTACTCCCCCTATCTTTTGGCATGTATGCCTAACTTTACTTAATGATAGATTTCTAATTGACAATTGATTTCTAACCCAAGTTCTCTCAAGTTCTCTCCCCCTTTGGCAACATCAAAAAGAACTAAGCAACATAATCAATATCCAAACAGAGCCAAACAATAAACCAAAATAAATCCATACATTGTCATAACCAACCAAATCAAAGTCAAGACATATAATATAAGTGCAAGATTACGATAACTAAGCAATAAAAAGCCAAATACACGGCGATAAACCAAAGTACTAATAATACTTAATTACTAATAATACTTAGTCATAATACTTAAGCTAAGATGATGATGGAGGCGGTGGTGGTGGATCAAAGCAAGTACGGATGAAGGATACATCTTCTTCAACTTTGGTGATCCTTGATTCCATGGCATCGAACCGCATGTCGACTTGCAATTCCATGGCATCAAACTTCTCACCAACAAAAGTCTGAAGTCCATCAAACTTGTCCATAAGCCTTCGAAGAAGAGTGGAATTATCTTCAACTGGTAGGTTGCCTTCTTCATCAGCGGGTTGAGCGCCCTTTTTGACCCAAGAGTCATCATGCTCTTTGCGGTAACCAAAAGAAGCAATCATAGCAGCACCAATTAAAAAAGATCTCTTGATTGGAACATAAGGTTCAGAATCAAGAGGAATTTGAAAATGGCGGAAAAAGAGAGTGACAAGATGTGGATATGGCAAAGGTGCATTTAATCGCAATGCCTTATGCATGCGATATCTTACAAGATGTGCCCAGTCAAGTTGACGCCCGGTATGAAAGGCCCACATGATAACAAGATCTTCCTCAGAAACCTGGGCAAGATTGGAAGATCGTGGAAGCAAAATCCGCACAATCAGATAATGAAGGATGCGGCTTTCAAAAGCCAATGAGCTGGCAAGAAGGCGTCCGGTCATATCCGCATTGTTGGTACAAACCAACTGGCGGGCATCATGTGCAGAAAAATCAAACTTCCAATCGTCATTCAGTGTACCTTCAAATGGTACACCGACACTGGACAATTGGGTTAAGTCATGGAAAAGGGATTGGTCAATGACCATTTTTATCCCAAAAACCTCAGAAATCAAAGTGCTGTCCTGAATTTCAAGATTACAATAAAAGGCTTTAACCAATTCAGGATAAACAGGCAATTGTAATGACATGAAAGGTATGAGACCTAAATTCTGAAATGCTTGAATTCAATCAAAGGTTTCAGTAGAAAAGAATTCCATATCAATGAACTTAGGGTCGATAATGGAGCGAGATGAGAAAAGATTTGAATACTGTTTCTGCTATTCTTCAGAAGAAAACAATGTGGAAGAGGATAATGAGGGTGGAATTGGTGTTGTGGATGCGCTAGTGGCTCCGGAACGATGAGCTCTTGAAGCCGAAGCGGAGGCGGATGAACCCTTACGTTTCTTTGATGATTCTGCCATTTGAAGGAGTTTTTGCAAATTTCAATCGGTGAAATCAAAAGAAAAATGAAAAAGAAGAAGATTGCAATTTACGGGAGTCGATTTGATGAAGAAATGAGTGAGATAGGAAGGTTTGGAGGTTTGGGAATGGAGGAACGTTGCAAGGAGGAAGGGGCTGCACAGGGGTTTCTAGAAAATGTGATATTTATAGAGCAGGACGCGTGTTAATCGATTACAAGTAATGGTAATCGATTACAGGAGGAGGCAGCCTACTGGTAATCGATTACATGAATACTGTAATCGATTACAGGCCATCTGTTCTAGTGTAATCGATTACAATATTCATGTAATCGATTACCAAAACAAAAAATAGTCTTTTCCTAAAAGAAAACTTATTTCTAAGTCTAAAAACTTATACTATCTTAAGAGTTAATTATACTAACAAGAAAAGTAAACTAAATTAAACACAACAAGCTTCATACTTAATCAAAACACAATCAATCATTCATAAAAATTACCTATCCAAATCACTAAGGTCTAAAAGGCCTAATTCTCTTCTAATTGAAAAGAATATTTCTTTTGGGAGAGGTTTTGTAAAGATATCAGCAAGCTGATTCTTTGTATCAACAAACTCTAATATACTATCTCCCTTTAGGACATGATCTTTAAGAAAATGGTGCCTAATTTCTATATGTTTGGTTCTAGAGTGTTGAATAGGGTTTTTGGATAGATTTATGGAACTAGTATTATCACACCTAATAGGTATACGATCAAGAAGGATACCATAGTCAGATAATTGTAGCTTCATCCATAAAATTTGTGCACAACAATTGCCGGCAGAAATATATTTCGCTTCAGCAGTGGATAAAGCAACACTGTTTTGTTTCTTACTATGCCATGAGACAAGAGCGGATCCAATGAATTGACAAGTTCCACTTGTGCTTTTTCTATCAGTTTTAGATCCGGCAAAGTCAGAATCAGAATATCCTATTAAGTTACATGTTGAGTTCTTAGGATACCATAATCCTAAATTTATTGTACCTAATAGATATCTCATGATTCTCTTAACTGCACTCAAATGTGATTGTTTGGGGTTGGATTGAAACCTAGCACACATGCATACACTAAACATAATATCAGGGCTACTAGCAGATAAATAGAGAAGAGATCCAATCATACCTCGATATTGTTTCATGTCTATAGATTGACCAGATTCATCTTTATCTAAGTAACAGCTAGTGCTCATCGGTGTAGCCATGTGTTTTGCACTTTCCATCCCAAATCTTTTGATCAATTCCTTGCAGTACTTGGATTGATTGATGAATATACCTTCTTGAGTTTGCTTGATTTGTAATCCCAGGAAGTACTTTAGTTCTCCCATCATTGACATTTCAAATTCACTTTGCATATCAAGGGAAAATTCCTTGCACAATGAATCATTAGTGGATCCAAAAATTATATCATCAGCATATATTTGAACCAACAAAATATCATTATGCTTTCTCTTTATGAATAATGTGGTATCCACTTTTCCTCTAGAAAATTCTTTTTCTAGGAGAAAATTACTTAAACGTTCATACCACGCCCTAGGGGCTTGTTTCAAACCATAAAGAGCATTTTGTAATTTATAAACATGATTTGGTTTATCCGGGATTTCAAAACCTGGAGGTTGTTCAACATATACTTCTTCTTGAATTAAACCATTTAGAAAAGCACTTTTAACATCCATTTGATAGAGCTTAAAATTCATTATGGATGCATATGCTAAAAGCATTCTAATGGCTTCTAATCTTGCAACTGGAGCATATGTTTCTTCATAGTCTATTCCCTCTTCTTGATTATACCCTTTTGCTACTAACCTAGCCTTATTTCTAATAATTATGCCATGTTCATCTAATTTATTTCTAAAAACCCATTTTGTTCCTATGACAGGATAATTTTCAGGTTTCTCTACTAGTTTCCACACATTGTTTCTTTCAAATTGATTCAGTTCTTCTTGCATGGCAATGATCCAGTTATCATCTACTATGGCTTCTTTTATATTTTTAGGTTCAATCATAGATACAAAAGCCATAGTATTGCATAAATCTTTAAGAGAATGTCTAGTTGTTACCCCTTTTGATATATCACCAATAATGTTGTCGAGGGGATGATCGCTTGAGGCTTTCCATTCTCTTGGAAGTTCATTATTTGCTCTAACTCCATTATCTTGAGAATCTTCATTGCTTCCTTCATCTTTTTCTTTAGAGTCATTTCCATGAATATGTGTATCTTCTAAGGAATCTGAAATATCATCTAAAAAATCCTTCCTTGGAAGAATGGCATTAGACTCATCAAAGGAAACATGTATAGACTCTTCAATTGTCATTGTTCTTTTATTATATATTCTATAAGCTTTACTATGCAGAGAATATCCAAGGAAAATACCTTCATCTGACTTAGCATCAAATTTTCCTAAGTTATATTTTCCATTATTCAATACAAAACATTTACAACCAAAGATATGAAGATGTGAGATGTTTGGTTTTCTGCCATTGAACAATTCATATGGAGTTTTCTTTAAGATGGGTCTTATTAAAGCCCTATTTAAAATGTAGCATGCAGTGTTAACGGCTTCAGCCCAAAAATATTTTGGAAGAGGTGTATCATTTAATAAAGTTCTAGCAATCTCTTCCAAAGATCTATTTTTCCTTTCAACAACACCATTTTTTTGAGGGGTTCTTGGTGCAGAAAAGTTATGCTCAATCCCATGCTTATCACAAAATAATTCAAATTATTTATTTTCAAACTCACCCCCATGATCACTCCTAATAGATATAATCTTGAGATTTTTCTTATTTTGAATGATTTTTGCAAGTTTTCTAAATGCTTGGAATACATCATTCTTATGAGTGATAAAAAGAGTCCATGTGTATCTATAATAATCATCAACTATAACAAGAGCATAGTAACTTCCTCCAAAACTCATGATTCTGGAAGGACCAAACAAATCCATATGTAGTAATTGTAAGGGTTGAGTAGTTGAAACAATGTTTTTAGATTTGAAAGAAACTCTAGTTTGTTTTCCCTTTTGACAAGCATCACATAGCCTATCTTTTTCAAATCTTAGTTATGGCAAACCAACAACTAAATCTTTTGATATTAATCTATTTAAGTGTTCCATGTTTATATGTGCAATCCGTTTATGCCATAACCATGGATCATCATCTTTACTAAGAAAACATTGATTATTATCTAGTTTTTGACTAAAGTCTATCATGTAAACATTGTTGACTCTAAACCCTATATGCTTTATATTCGTATCATGTTTATGTTCAATGACACACTTTTGAGAATCAAATGATACCAGATAGCCTTTGTCACATAATTGACTCACACTAAGTAGACTATGTTTAAGACCTTCAACAAGTAGAACATTTTCAATGGAGGTTGAAGAATTTGTACCTATTTTTCCAACTCCAAGAATTCTACCTTTGTTGTTGTCACCATAAGTTACATGTCCGCTTTTCTTGGGAGAGATATGTGTGAATTTTGATTCGTCTCCCGTCATATGTTTTGAGCATCCGCTATCTATGTACCACTTTTTCCTCAAGGGTTCCTACAAAATCAAGGATGTAACTTAGGTACCCAAACTTTATTGGGTCCTTGTGTGTTAGTATGAATAACAGATCCTGTTGGGACCCAAATCATTTTAATATTGTTACAATTTCTTCTAAAATAGCATGTAGATGTGCCATGCCCTTTTCTTCCACAGTAAAAACATGTGATAAAACTAGAATTATATTTTAATGTGGAAGTATAGAAGTTTTTATGAAATTTTTGTTGTTTTTCGGATTTATATCCTAGTCCAGCCTTATTGGAGGCATGCCTTTGTTTTCCTAATATGACATCTAAATTATTTTTACTATAAGAGAATTTTGCAAGTGAGTTTTTCAACTCTTTGATTTCTTTTTCATACTTTTCACAACAACTACAAGAATCTGACATTTTCTTGTTAGAAATAGTAGAGATATGAACTTTTTCATTTGGTTTAGAAATTGAGACTTCATTTCTAAGATGATTTGATTCTTTGTTTAATTTTGAAATTTCATTTTCTAAATTTGAAATTGTTTTCTTTGAAGATGAAACTAACTTTGCAAGTTTAATTGACTCTTTATGCAGATCAGCAAATGCATCTTGCAATTCATCAAAAGAAATAGATAAATTGTTTGAAGATGTTACCTCTTCATCACTTTCATAATTTTTTGCCATAAGGCAGAGGTTTATTTCTTCATTTTCTGAATCTTCAGAAGATTCCATATCGTTTTCATCCCATGTAATGTATGCTTTCTTCAATTTCTTTTCATTAATATTTTTCTTTTCAGACTTCTCCATCTTTTTCTTGAAGATGGGACAATCAACCCTCAGATGTCCAGGTTGATTGCACTCAAAGCATTTTAGAGTAAAGGATGAAGTTTCTGTCCTTCTTTTAGGTTTAAAATTGGGTCGCTTTTGATTTCCTCTGACTCTTAGGAACTTGTTGAATCTTTTTACAAACAAACTAATATCTTCATCATTATCCAAGTCAATTGAATCTTCTTTATCACTGTCTTCTTGGATTGCAGATGAGACTTTAAGAGCGATTCCCTTCTTCTTCTTATCAGTTTCTTCATGCTGATTTAATCTTAGCAATTCCATTTCATGCTCCTGCAATTTTCCAATAACATAGCAAGAGACATACTAGATAAATCTTGAGATTCTGTGATGGCTGTTACCTTTGGTTGTCATTCTCTATTAAGACATCTTAAGACTTTATTTACTAGATCTTCATTTTGAAAAGTTTTTCCTAGAGATGCAAGATGATTAACTATGTGCGTGAACCTCTTTTGCATGTCTTGTATACTTTCATTTACATTCATCCTAAAAAGTTCATATTCACGAGTTAAAGTGTTTATCCTAGATCTTTTAACATCTGTTGTGCCTTCATGTGTTACTTGTAGTGTATCCCACATATCCTTAGCACTTTTACAATTTGAAACCCTAAAGTATTCATCTATTCCTAGGGCAGATGTAATAATATTTTTGGCCTTTAAATTATATGGTACTAATCTTCTTTCTTCCTCAGTCCAATCTGCTCTAGGTTTTTCTATTGTTGCACTTCCGGCCATTATAGAGGGAACATAAGGTCCTTGTTCTATGGCTTCCCAAATATTTAAATCTATTGCCTCTATAAAGATTTGCATGCGGGTTTTCCAGTGGTGGTAACCCACTCCATTAAATATGGGAGGTCTATTTATAGAATTTCCCTCGGGAAACAAGTAGTTTGATGAGGCCATAATTCTTGAAGCTTCTAAACTTTATACAAGAATGAAGCTCTGATACCACTTGTTGGACAAGTGGCCTCAGATATCTTAAGAAGGGGGGGGTTGAATTAAGATATTACAAATTATTTTCCCAATTAAAAATTCTATTTAACTTTCTATTCAAGTTATATATTCCCTTAATAATGATTTTCTTAAATAATGATTCAAAAGAACAATTTGAATATGAATATAAAACAATAATAAATAAAGGAGTTTAAGGGAAGAGAAAATGCAAACTCAGATTTATACTGGTTCAGCAACACCCTTGTGCCTACGTCCAGTCCCCAAGCAACCCGCTTGAGAGTTCCACTATCTTGTCAATTCCTTTTACAAGTTCTAAACACACAAGGACAATCCTTCCTTTGTGTTTAGAATCCTTTCACAACAAGAGACCATCGGCCTCTTAATCCCTTTTCAGAATAAAGAAGAAGAGAAGAAGAAATCTCTCTTGAAAGAGATAGATTGAACAATTTGAGCACTCAAATAATTCCTTATTGAATCACAAGTGTTTTGGCCAAGGAATTTGTAAGAGGATAAAACAATTTTGCTTGTTAAGAGGATAAGACCTTTTTGTTCTTCAAAACTCTTGTTAAATTTGTGTCTCTAGTCATATATATATAAGCCTTTGATGGCCACTTAAGAATCAGAGAAAAAGATGTGACTGTTGAGAATGTTTTCTGAAAAACTCCTCTGGTAATCGATTACAGTATGTGTGTAATCGATTACAAGCTTTAATATTTGAATTAAAACGTTTAGAAACTGCTGGTAATCGATTACCATATATGTGTAATCGATTGCACAGTGCAAATTTTGAATTCAAATTTTAATAGCTGTTGTAAATCAGTTTTGGCCACTGGTAATCGATTACATCCTCTGGTAATCGATTACCAGAGAGTAAATTTGTTGAAAAAGACTTTTTAACTTAAATTTCTTGGCCAAACTTTTTGCTACTTCAATTGGAATTCCCTTCCTATTTAATATACCCTTTCTAAGACTCTAGAGACTGTCTTGATCATCCATCTTGAATATATTTAATTTCTTTGTCTTGAATAGAGCTTTGAGACGCATGTGAAACTTTGGCATCATCAAAACATTCAGCTTGATCCTTTGTCTACAGTTTCGTGATAGAATACTATATAAAGTTAGTGGACAAAAACTCAGAAGGACCCAAGGTCTAGAAAGTATACTAAAGGAGCAACAACATACATTAAGGAGGTAGTTAATTAGCAGGTATTAGTAAGTTCAACTGGCATGTAAGGGATAGCAACAAGGTTGTTAGTTACCAAGTAGTTACTATGCATTGATTCGGTTAATGTTGCCTATGACAGACTGCCTTTGTATATATAAGAGTAGTGTATTATTAGTTATTTACCATAATAGCACTGGATATATGTATATATATGTCGAAAAGGGTTGCCAATCCGAAGGCCATACATCAACATATCTAACAAAATCAAGTTTTATATAAACATGTAACGTTTTCCTAATTTCACCTGCAAATGACAATCAACCGAAAGACACACAATCAACCGAACAAGTGTTTTAGGCCAAAAATGGGTGCTAATATTCTCCACTTCTGGATCAACGTATATAGTGTCTTACTTTTACATTAACTTGATAGACACAGAGACATACATGTTTGCCTTGTACTAAAACCTAAGCAATACAACATTAAAGGGTCAAACATTGTGGAAGCAACAAACTACTCTGACGATACAGGTATGAAATGAAGGTCAAGAAGCAAAATGACTTGCTTGCGAACAATGTTGTTTCTATGAACAGAATCAGCTAAAAAGTGCATGCAAGATGCTCTAGTGTTCTCCTATTTTTGGGGGTTTGAGTATATTTCCAAACACCCTGTGATAATTACTTAAGCAATGGCCATTGATAAACTCATAGAAGAATCTAAAGACAGAGAGGGACTGGAAAGACAAAGAGGGACTAGAAACACAACTATTTCATCTAAACAAATTGATGATTCTACTGATAGGATTATGGATGGAATGGAAGGAACACTGATGACAGATGGGTAGATCAAAAGTTTAGTGGCATATCATGAAGTTGGTCATAGTATTTGTAGGTAAGAAATTTGGCTCAGCTTATGTCTTTAAGTAAATGTTTTAAGGTTGCAATGGAAGCAAGGTGTTTGAGATTCTTGAATATTAGACAAAACTCATAAATGTGGAACAGAGATATGGAAACAGCCAAAAAGAAGTTTGACATTCTTGAATTTTAGTGGTGGACACAGATTTTTTTCCTACACAAATTAAGTTGTTCCACCACTTAATTGGTGGCCCATCCAGACCACAAAAAACTGTAAGTAATTTAACAAGCTTGGCCATTGATCCTACAGAGATCTCACTAAACCAAGTTGGTGTGTATAATTGGGATTGAAGCTCCCACACAGAAGTTCAACATCATGCAATCCTCAAAGGAAGATTATGATGTTAACAACCTTTCCCAATATAGAAACTAGAAAGAAAGAAAGAAATGAAAACAATCTTCACTAGGCAAACATTAAAAACTATTAAATGGATGTCCAACTCAAAAAACTATGGCAGCAAAGGAATGTAAGGCATCTAGAGATGAACACAAGTTGTCTGGTCGAGTAGAACCTAATGAACTCCAATACTAAGGCTAAAACTTCCCCAAGTACCTTACCACAATTAATGCCAAAAAGGTGGTAGACAATTACTGAACCTATAACGACATACATAAATTTACTCATAAACCATAAGGGAAGGCCTCAATTATTGACAAAAAATTACAAGAAAAGTATTTCCTCTGCCCGTGGCAAAATACATCGACACGAACCTATAAATTAACTGCAACTATTTGTACTAGATCTAGGACAGACTATTATTTATTTTGGATAAGATCTCATTATATAGGAGAAAGAACAAAGAACCTGATGAAGTATCTACTTAGAAGAATCCAGGAAAATAGAATTTTATATCAAAATCAAGGATATAATAATGAAATATCATAATAAACCATATTTAATTTGCCTTTTTTGGCAGTATTATCAGACTTTGAAAACAGTTCAGAGAGGTTTAGACATTTCCCATGTGACCATGATTACCAACTTTATTTCTTTTGTTACAATAACAACACAATGAAGAGCACATGTCAATTATCCTTACACATTTTGGCTGTCTAAAATATGACATGAAGTCTTGCGCTACTAGTGCATTACCATACAACCATATAATCAACTCTAACAATCAAGTGACTTCATAGATTCATAGTACAAAATTCATTTAATCCAAATTTTTCTTACTACAAAATTGACTTCAGATAATCTAATAATCTCACAAATTGGAACAGTACAAATTCTAAATGCGAGCAAAAGGAACAAACTTGTTAATTAAACTAACTCAACAATGAGGAAAACTTTATAAAAAGATCAACAGTTTGTAATTGAACTTAAAGGAACAATATCAGTAACTTATTAGCCTAAATCAAGCTGAATACGAAATGAGCACATGCCGAACCCAACTAGTTAACACACTAAAGATGAAGAAAAGGTACATGCCACAATGGACAGAGCACTCAAAAAAGCAATTGAAGCACATATAAAGCAAAATAGAAAGGCAATTGTTGGAGATAGCCCTATTGTACCGCTAAAGGAGCCTCACATTATGAATTTCTGAAAACAAAAGCATGTCATGCATCAAACCACAAAGAGGATAAGGAAAAACTCACCAGCTCACAATCAGAGTAATTTAGCCAACAAATTAGTTTGCAAAACCAAAATGCATCTGGCAACAAACAATTGAACAACATGAAAGAAAACAATGTGAGAGATTTTTTAACAAGGTCAGAAGGAAGCAACGTCGTGAGAGAGGCAACAACAAAAAGCAAAGACAACTAACAAAGCAACACTAATTAATATAATAATTATCGACACCATAAACTCAATCAGCAGCAGCAACTAGCATACTAGTTGCACAAAGTGAAGTTGAATTTGCTATGTGTGACTGTTGTGGACTCTAATAACATCAGATTGTCCATTAAATGTCAACATGGATTACCAAGGTGAAACTTTAATTCTAATTTAAAAAAAAAACACTAAAAACATAAATAGGAGCACATTCAAGTTTCATCTAATTGAAAAATAGAACAAACCATACAACCCCATACATGAACCCTATAAACCCTTACACAAACCCCACAACACCAAAAACAAACCCTACAAACCCATAGTTGTCTTCTTTCATTTACCTTTTTCAGAAGTGAAAAATCCAACAACAACAAAGCACAATGACTCCTCAAAGCTCAGAACACACAACAATAAAAGCAAAAGCAGAACATTGTTACATTGGCCATGGTGCTATACGCATTACAACACTCACCTACATACCTACCCATTAAGCATTCAAAGGACACAAATCAGTTACCTCACTAAAAATGACACCTTGCGAGCACGAGTGAGATCCCGAACGGACTGCAAAGTCACCACCCCAAATAGCCCTAGCAATGACCACGACTTCCATAAACCAAATCCTTGCAGCAACCACGAGTTCCACAAACCAACTCCTTACAACACACTCAAACAAACATCCTTGCAGTGAGCACGAGTTCCCCAAACAATATAACAACTTAAAGACAACTGAGTCACAAAACCTGTACCTAGGTAAGGTGGCGAGGTGTCACAATCATGAAGAACAAGAAGACTAAGATGCTTGCAATTAAAAAGAAGAAGAAGAAGAAGCGAAATTACACAGAAGAAGAAGAAGAACACGAATAGGGCGCGAAGAAAGTAGGACTCGCGGTCTAATATTTTAAAATATAATAAGTCCAACATCGGTTTTTTTATTAAAAATCGATGTTACCCCAATGATGTTAACGTTAACATTGGTTTTTTGAGAGAAACCGATGTTAACATATCATACGTTAACATCAGTTTTATAAAAAACTGATGTTAACTAAAAGACCTTAACATCGAGTTCTTCAAAAACCGATGTTAACATTGGTTTTTCAACAACCGATGTTAATGTCAATAGATTAACATCGGTTTTTAGGAAAACCGATGTTAAGGAACATACATTATTTTAAAATATAATAAGTCCAACATCGGTTTTGTCAAAAACTGATGTTAATTTGCTGATGTTAAATGTGCTTTTTGTAGTAGTTCAGGCTCAGGATGTAGTACGAGTACCTGTGATTGCATCTACGATTGAAACTGGGATTGCATCTCGCTGAAGGACAACATTACTTGTCGAGTCATTTTTTTCTGTGATCGACTCCTCCAGCTGGTCCTTGATTTTTTGCGTCAGCTGCTCCAGGTCTTCCAGAGCCATTGACGAAGACGTGTGGGAGGTCCTTGGAGTCGGTCCAAAGTATTGTTTGATTGTGACACCGGCTCTAGTAGCACGCACACGACCACGGTGTTCTGGTCGGCCAATGACAACAGTCAGTACATCTTGACGTCCTTGGGCGACAAAGGAACCCTGTGAGGCCTGATCCTTCAAGGAATCCTATAACAAACACATTTATTGGTTTACTCAATCAAAACGATGTTGGACCTTGAAACGACCTCTTGATTTTTGAAAGGAGAGAATCGTTAAGGCATTGGACCTTTGAACGATCTCTTGATTTTTTATGAAATGAAGAAGTTTATGAGTTGGTTTTATTTGGTTTTGGCTCATTAATCTTCAATCCTTTTTTAAAGATAACTTGCAGCGTTAATGATCGGTTAAAACTTACTTTACAAAAGAAAAAGCGATTATCGATGATCGAAGAAGGAGATGAAGATGCACAAAACAAAAGAGAGGACCCTAAGGGTTCATAAATCAAGTTCAAATCCTTAAAACAAGCACTAACCAGATGAAGAAAGAAGAATGAACAATAAACGACCGATGAACGATGTAGAAATCGATTGCAGTCGCAATTCGGCAGCGTTTTAGCTTGTTTTTATCTTCTTTCTTCTTCTTTTCTCTTCTTTCTTCTCAATTTTGGACCTCTGGACCTTGGGACCTCTTTCCTTCAGCCCCCTCATGCTTATTTATAGCAAAAGAGGGGTGGAGGTTGCACAGCAGCCCGCCCAGGCGAGCTGGTTACTTCATCCCTAATCTTTCTAGTGGGCCCAGGGGCTAAAAAATGCCCCAAAAGTCACCCTTTTGCCCCCATTTTGGGTATTTTGCACATTTCCTTCGGAAACGTTGAAAAACCTTACGGAATGCGCGACAATTGATGTTAAACAGCTCAATTTGACTGGCAAGAATCCAAATGTTAGAAAATAAACGTTCCCAGAAAAAATTAGGGTATGACAATTGTCCCTCTTTACTTATCTTTTATTGGAAATATAAGGGAAGTAAAGATAAAGGCACTAATTTCATTCGAAGGATCTCACCATCCAGCCGGCCACTAGCGAAAGTCCAAGCAGTAAAACCTGTGAAAACATGAAGACATGGAAGTTCTTCTTATATTTTTCTTTATATATATATATATATATATATTAAGCATAGAAATAGAGGACATCGAGTCCTATGAAGCACAAGTACAAAAGACATTGAAGTCTTTGAAATGACTAAAGGCATTGTCGTCTTCGAAATGAAAATGAAGGCATTGTTGCCTTTTGAAAGTGTAAATGATTGAAGACATTATCGTCTTTTGAAATGTAAATGAAGGCATAAATGACTGAAGACATTGTCATCTTCGAAATGTAAATGAAGGCATTGTCACCTTTTGAAAGAATAAATGACTAAAGTCATTGTCGTCTTCGAAATGTAAAGGAGCAGATGACCTTGATTGTCTCTGCAAGACAAAAGACTATGATAGTCTTTGAAATGTAAAGGTGGATGACCATGAAAATCTCCACATGCCAATGGACTTGATTGTCTCTGGAAGGCAAAGGAGACTTTAATAGTCTCGGTCGAAAGACATTGAAGTCTTCGAAAAGAGGCAGATGACCATGATTGTCTCTGCATGCCAACAGAATTGATTGTCTCTGGAAGGCAAAGGAGACTTTAATAGTCTCGGTCGAAAGACATTGAAGTCTTCAAAAAGAGGCAGATGACCATGTTTGTCTCTACATGCCAACGGAATTGATTGTCTCTGGAAGGCAAAAGAGACTTTAATAGTCTCGGTCGAAAGACATTGAAGACTTCAAAAAGATGCAGATGACCATGATTCTCTCTGCATGCCAACATACTTGATTGTCTCTGGAAGGCAAAGGAGACTTTATTAGTCTCAGTCGAAAAACATTGAAATCTTCGAAAAAAAGGCAAATGACCATGATTCTCTATGCATGCCAACAAACTTGATCTTTGGAAGGCAAAGGATACTTTAATAGTCTCAGTCGAAAGACATTGAAGTCTTCGAAAAAAGGCAGATAGATGACCATGATTGTCTCTGCATGCCAATGGACTTGATTGTCTCTGGAAGGCAAAGAAGACTGTAATAGTCTTGGAAACAACGAAAGTGGATGACCATGATTGTCTCCACATGACATCAAACTTTAATAGTCTTTGGAAATGTAAATGACAGAGGACTTTGAGTCCTATGAAAGAAAGTGATCGAGGCCGTACCGAATCAAATAAACATTAAAAATGCAGTATCTAGGAAGTGATCCTAGGTCGTCTCCTAACGAGCAATGGTCAACCAAACGTTCATAACAGATAGTAGGAAAATAGTAACGAATTAGGGGGATGTTTTCATTTGTAAATTAAACAGCGAATAGATGTGAATTAGAAAATATCAGAATTAAAACACGTTGCTTCCCCTTGATTCACAAGCAAGTCTCTTATCCTAGGTTACGAGAGTTTATCCTTTATCAGTTCAACCACTTAATCCAACCCTAAATTAAATTACTAAGTTAAATTTAACATAAGGCATTCATTATGCGATTAAGCAACACATACACCAATTAATCATAAACGATCATTAAGCATGAACGTAAATTAAGCGCAGAGACAATTAATCAAGCACTAAGCATGCATGAATTAATAGCAACAAATACAGAGTAATTGGTGAAGAGGAAAAACTTATCAGAATTTAATAGTAATAATAGAACCTCAAAGAGAACTGTGTTTGATCCTCAAGAGAAAACAATGCTGGAGACTTAGCCTTCCATTAATCAATAGAGAACGAAATTATAGATTGAAGCCAGAACGAAATTTTATTGCTAAAACGAAAAGTGAATAAAACGAAAAAGAGAGTAGCACTCTAAAACTAAAATGAAAAAGAGAGAGAGGATAGGAGAGAAAGAAGAGAGGAGAGAGAGAAGAGAGCCTAAACTAGAACCTTGGTGTTGTTATATAGTTTTTAGCCCTAAAGCTTACAAATATGTTTTAAATCCAAACCCATAAATAAAATAAAATCTAGATTAGATAAGATAAGATAAGATCTACATGAAATAATATCTAGATAAGATCAAATCTAAATAATATCTAGATAAGATAAAATTTGGTAGAATAAAATAGTCTGCTCTCTTCAAGTCCAAGCCCGATTCTGGATTCAAGCCCAATTGCTTATAATTCTCCTAAAATTAAATTAAAAACACAAAATTAATCCAGTAGGCCCAAATGATAAAACTGCATAATTAATTTGACAATTAAGACTAATCAGTAATTAAAATGGTGCAAAAAGGGTTAAGAAATAGGAGAAAATAATGGCACATCAGAAAGGCAGTGGGCTTTGAGCCCTATGAAAGATAAAGGCAGAGGACTTTGAGTTCTATGAAAGATAAAATGAGGACTTTGAGTCCTATGAAACAAGCCAAAGGGTGCTAGTACCAAAGGGCTCGATCTTATGAGAAAGCAAGAGATTGACTCTTTGAGAGGGCCTTTCATCCTAAAAGAGAAATCTATGAACATGATTTTTAGGATGCAGAGGCATGCAACCTTTTATCTTGAAATGCAATAAATGCAGGTATGCAACAATGCAATGCAATGGAAATTTGTACAATGTTCATAACATTCTTTCCTATTTTTGTGATTTTGATTTTGATTTGATTTTTTCCTTTTTGTGGAAAACACAGATTGACTGTCTCTTTTTTGAAAGATGTGATAACTCATGCAAACTCATCCTATCTTTTTTGCAGATCTCTTCGGGGACTCCCTCAGAGTGTATGTTCTGCTTGATTTAGTCACTTGAAAATTTTGGACTGACGTCAATGGAGTCGTTTGACATTTAGTCAATCAATCAAAATATGGATCCTAGGGCTTTCCCCTTTTCTTTTTTTAAAAACTTTGATTATTCTGCACAGCAAGAAAACACAAGGCTTTGGGACCAATGGCATGCACCATTGAAGGATGGCAATGGATTGTTACACTTTGGTATATGACCAAGTGAAACTTTCTTGATTTAAGATTATAGAGTGATGTGAAGGGTCTATCGACCCCACTGAAACTTGATGACATGGGCTGATCATGAAATAATTTATAACGAAGCTACCATTAGATTCGAAAGAAATACCAAAGAGTTTGCATGAGAGACTAACATCAGAAGTTTGGGCATCTTCCACGAGTTCTTGGTCAAATGAGTTTTCTTCTCAAATGTGCAAGTGTGAAACCTCAAGGATTCTCTTTTTTTGTATATATTTTTTTCAACAATCACAAGCGTGTATGGGTTTCATTCCAGAATCCCAACTTAAGAGCAAAATTAGTCATTCCTTGATCCACATGGGTGTTGGATCAAGTGGCCTCGGAATAATTAAGAAGGGGGGTTTGAATTAATTATTACTAAACCTTTACTAATTAAAATTTACCCTTCTTAGGCTTTTACTATATGTTATGAAAACAAAGAATAGAGACAGAAACTTAACCAAAAGTAAAAGCGATAAATAAAGTGCACAGCGGAAAATAAAGAGTGTAAGGAAGAGAAAACAAGCACGAGAGATTTATACTGGTTTGGCAACAACCTGTGCCTACATCTAGTCCCCAAGTGACCTGCGGTCCTTGAGATATCTTTTCAACCTTGTAAAAATCCTTTTACAAGAAAAGATCCACAAGGGATGTACCCTTCCTTGTTCTCTTTGAAAAACCTAGTAGATGTACCCTCCACTAGAACTGATCCACAAGAGATGTACCCTCTCTTGTTCTCAGTCACAACAACCCAAGTAGATGTACCCTCTACTTGTACAACAAAGGATGTACCCTCCAATGTGTTAAGACAAAGTTCTCAGGCAGTTAGTCCTTTGAAACTTTGTGAATGGAGACACAAAAGAATTCAAGCGGTTAGTCCTTTGTTCTTTTGGAAAAGGGAGAAGAGAGACACAAAAAGAATTCAGGCGGTTAGTCCTTGGCGAATTCTTTTTGGCAAAGGGAGTAGGGAATGAAAAAGATGAATAACACAGTTTTGTTTTCAAGGTTTGGAAAACCAGAAAACGTTAGAAAGCTTTTGACAAAGGAAGAAGAAGAAAAAATTCAAGAAGATGTTCAAAGAGACTCAAGGGTTGTAAAGGATTGAAATCAATGTATTCAATGTATGTAAAATGCAAGTTAAGGTCTTGATTTTATAGACTCTTCATGTCTGGTCAAGAAAACCATTAGAAGAGTTATAATCTTTAGAAAAACTTGAAAACCATTGGAAGAGTTACATCTTTTGATTTTTATTCAAAACTTATCACTGGTAATCGATTACACAAAGCATTTTTGTGAAAGGATGTGACTTTTCACATTTGAATTTCAATGTTCAAACACACTGGTAATCGATTACCAATATATTGTAATCGATTACACCATTTTGAAATTGATTGGAACGTTGTAAATTCAGTTGAAAGCTTTTTGAAAACAAAACTTGCCACTGGTAATCGATTACAGCGATTACAGTAAACTGGTAATCGATTACCAGAGAGTAAAAACTCTTTGGTAAAAGATTTTGTGAAAACTTCATGTGCTACTCATTGTTTTGAAAAAAAATTTAGTACTTATCTTGATTGAGTCTTTTCTTGATTCTTGAATCTTGAGTCTTGAATCTTGATCTTGATTATTCTTGATTCTTGAAACTTGAAACTTGATTCTTGAATCTTTCTCTTGATTCTTGAATTGTTCTTGACTCAATCTTAAAATCATTCTCTTGGGCTTTTTGTCATCATCTTTGTTATCATCAAAACACCTTGAATCAATCTTGATTCATCATCATGAAGCAATGAAGCTTGCTTCTACAATGGGCTTTATTGGGCTTGTAACATGGTCAAGGGTAAGAAGGTTATGAAAGAAAGGATTAGAGAGGCTCAAAGGGTGTTTGAGGGTTATATTGAGTAGGAACCTTGAAAGCATTGCTTGTACCTTTTGGGTTGGACTCTACTCCTTTTGTCTTATACATTAATCTTCCATTGCTCTTTTGTGCATTTCTTGTAAAATCTGGAGATCTTTGTCTCTCTTTTTTTTTCTACACTCGCCTTTGGCTGATTTTTTTTCTTTTTTCTTTTTTCTTTTCATTGTTGCCTAACTTCATACATGTGTTATTTGCATTGCTCTTCCCGTCTATTTAGCAGTGGTTCCTACTCAGGGTTCCTATTTTTCTTTTGCTCTTTATTTTTGATGTTTTTAGAAAACAAATATGCTTTGGCTCGGAGGGGGTAACAAAGGATAAACTGGTGTTTGGGATGTTGAAACATGGCCATGTGTCATTTCAAATCTTGACTTAGATCCTTTTGTAGTTTGGATTTTGGGACCAAACATTAACAACACGCCCCTAATTGTTTTTTTCTTTTTTTTTATTTTTTATTAACCCCAATTTTGCATAGGCCACCTTTTCGGGTTTTCAACCTGCCGGGTTAGAACTTCTGATCAGCCCTTAGGTTCGGTTAAGGCTCATGCACGGCGCCTCTCATTGCCCCAGTGTAGGGCTCTAAGGTATCTATCGTTGTCATTTGTCATGACCTTGTAGCAAGGAAAAATGAAAGAAATTGTGCATATTCTCGAAAATGAATTTTCAAGGACGAGAAATATTAAAAGGATTTTCAATTGATAGATTAAGTCGAATGACGCTTGTTCTTGAGATATCAAGGGTGGTTTCATGTAACTTTACTGGCTTCTAGAGATATCATCCTCTTAGGTAATACATTGTGGCGATAAGGACTATCAGCGAAAATGCATCACCAAAAGAGAAAAATTCTAGATGAGGCTTCACTGTCATCAAGCAAGTCGGAGACCCAGCATGACCACAGATCAACCTCCACTCCTTATGGTTCACATAAACCCGGGTATACGGCCTAATATCTCAATGTGTGTGCAAGGTGTAGGTGCCATGTGCGTAGAAAAATAGTATTTCTAACTAAGAATGTAATTGATAGACAAACAGACCAAACACAACATCATAGCAAATGTTATATACAAATATGGACAAAACAAAAGATAAAAGGGAAAAGGGAACATAAATAAAGAAGAAGTCATGATAAAACTTTGCACACTGATTGAATGACCTAACTCTCTAAAACGCCCACAGTGGAGTCTCCATCTGTCGCAACCTACCCTTCGGCGGGAGGGCGAAAAGGCCGAAACAGGTAGGCCAAAGCATTTGTCTCCGAGGGAGAAAATGAGCGGAGTTTCCACCAACGTTTATTTGAGGAAAACATTAGAAAAACCAAAAGAAAATAGTCTGTGGATTTTGAAAATGAGGGTTCAAGAGTTGTTTACACACGGGGAAGGTATTAGCACTCCACGCACTTGTCACAAGGGACGGCAGCCTCTAATTGAGTGTGCAAGACATGACTTCAAAATTATGTATTTTCCCTTTTTATGTTTATTTTATATATTTTCCCTTTTTTATGTTTTTATCTTTTTGGGGTCGACCAGGGTGTTGCCCTTGCTCCTACGTATCCTCGGGTGCGATGAGGAAATCAGATCTACGTAGTTCTCTAAGTCTGAAATTTTGTGGCGTTACATTATTTTTATCTTTTTTGAAAGATTGATTTTAGTTACGAACAAAGTCGTTTAAGGCATTGGACCTTGAAATGATGTTTTGATTTTTGAAAAGAGGAGAGAGTCATTAAGGCGTTGGACCTTGAAACGACCTCTTAATTTTTTAAAGTAGTGAATCATTAAGGCGTAGGACCTTTGAATGATCTTTTGATTTTTGAAAGGAAAGAATCGTTAAGGCGTTGGACCTTTGAATGATCTCTTGATTTTTGAAAAGAGAGAATCATTAAGGCATTGGACCTTTGAATGATCTCTTGATTTTTTTGTGAAATGAAAAAGTTTATGAGTTGGTTTTATTTGGTTTTGGATCATTAATCTTCAATCCATTTTTAAAGATAACTTGCAGCATTAATGATCGGTTAAAACTTACTTTACAAAAGAAAAGCGATTACCAATGATCGAAGAAGGAGATGAAGATGCACAAAACAAAAGAGAGGACCCCTAAGGTCCATAAATCAAGTTCAAATCCTTAAAACAAGTACTAACCGGATGAAGAACGAAGAACGAATGATAAACGACCGAAGAATGGCCGACGAACGATGTAGAAATCGATTGCAGTCGCAATGGCAATGTTTTAGCTTCTTTTTCTCTTCTTTCTTCTCAATTCTGGACCTCCGGACCTTGTGACTGTTGAAGCAAGCTTCATGATGATGAATCAAGTTGATTCAAGTAGTTTTGATAATGACAAAGATGATGACAAAAAGCCCAAAGAATGATTTCAAGATTAAGTCAACAAGAAGAAATCAAGAAGATTCAAGAATCAAGAGAAGTTTGATTTCAAGATTCAAGAAAAGATGAATTCAAAATTCAAGAGAAGAAATCAAGAAGACTTCACAAGGTAAGTATTGAAAAGATTTTCCAAAAAACAACATAGCACAGTTTAGTTTTTCAAAAGAGTTTTTCTCAAAATTTTCTAAGTTACCAGAGTTTTTACTCTCTGGTAATTGATTACCAGTTTCCTGTAATCGATTACCAGTGGCAAAGTTGGATTTCAAAAGTTTTCAACTGAATTTGCAACGTTCCAATTGATTTCAAAATGGTGTAATTGATTACAAGATATTGGTAATCGATTACCAGTGTTGTTGGATCAAGTGGCCTCAGAATAATTAAGAAAGAGGGGTTGAATTAATTATTACTGAACCTTTACTAATTAAAATCTACCCTTTTTAGGCTTTTACTAAAATATTAAGAAGGTAAAGAATAGAAATAGAAACTTAATCAAAAGTAAATGAGCCAATTAAAGTGCACAGCGGAAATTAAAGAGTCTAGGGAAGAAGAAGACAAACACGAGAGTTTTATACTGGTTCGGCAACAACCTGTGCCTACATCCAGTCCCCAAGTGACCTGCGGTCCTTGAGATTTCTTTTCAACCTTGTAAAATCCTTTACAATCAAAGATCCACAAGGAATGTACCCTCCCTTGTTCTCTTTGAACAACCTAGTTTATGTACCCTGATCAAGGCCGTACCCGAATCAAATAAACATGAAAATGCAGTAACTAGGAAGTGATCCTAGGTCATTTCCCAACGAGCAATGATAAACCAAATGTTCATAATATACTTGCAGTAACAGTAACGATTGGGGAGGGGGTTTGTTTGTTTTGTGATTTAAGGAGCAGAACAAGTAAACTGGAATACGAAACTAATAATATTAAAAATGGGTTGTTTCCTCTAATTCAGAAGCCATTCTCTTATCCTGGGTTATGGAGAATTCGTCCCTAACAGTTAACCACTTAATCCAACCCTATTTCAATTTACTAAGCGAAAATCAACTTAGGGTTATCAATACGTGATTAGGCACCACATACACCAGTTAGCCCTTCGTTCATTAAGCATGAACGCAAGTTAGGCTCAGAGGCAATTAATCGAACACGAAGCGTGGTAAATAAACTGAAACGTAAATAAACAGAAACGTAAATGAGACAGAAACGAAAATGAAAACAGAAACGTAAATGAAAGTAGAAGAAGAAACAAGAACGAAATTGTAATTAGAAGCAGGAAATGGAAAATTGCATTACGTGAACAGTAGCATCCAAGCAGAAAAACGTAAAACCTAAACAAAGCTCTGAATAATGAATAACATAACAGAATAGCCTTCACGAATCCCAAGGCTGCTATTTAAAAAGATTCACTCAAAGTCACTGGGCCCTATTACAATACTCTGGCCCAAAACAAAATAAACATTGAACCACATAAAATAAAATTGCGAAATTTCCTGAGTAAAAATTAATTAAGGTAAACGCTGCTTTATTTGCCCTCTTCAAGTCCACAACCAAAATCCGGATTAAGCCCAATGTTTCATTAATTCCTGAAATTAGATTAAAAACATCAAATTAGCTAAATGAGCCTAAATAATCAAACTGCCTAATTAATTGACAATTAAGACCAATCAGTAATTAAAATGGTGCAAAAAGGGTTTAGAAAATAGAAGAAAATGATGGCACATCAAACCCTCCACTAGAATTGATCCACAAGAGATGTGCCCTCTCTTGTTCTCAGTCACAACAACCCAAGTAGATGTACCCTCTACTTGTACCACAAAGGATGTACCCTCCAATGTGTTAAGACAAAGTTCTCAGGCGGTTAGTCCTTTGAAACTTTGTGAAAGGGAAACAAAAGATATCTGAGGTGGTTAGTCTTTTGAAATCTTTTGTTTATGGGAAAGGGAAGAATCAAAAGAATTCTTAGACTGTGTTGTTTTGAATTCTTTGACAAGGGAGAAGGGAGACACAAAAGAATTCAGGCGGTTAGTTCTTTGTTCTTTTGGAAAAGGGAGAAGAGAGACACAAAAATAATTCAGGTGGTTTGTCCTTGTCGAATTCTTTTTGGCAAAGGGAGAAGAGAATGAAAAAGATGAATAGCACAAGTTTTTGAACAAAGAACTTTTCTTGAAAGAGAAAGTTTTGAACAAAAACTTTTAGAAAGATGAAGAGAAGATGAATCAGAAAAAATTTGTTGAAAGAGATGAAAGAAAATATTGAAAGATTGATTGAAAGAGATGATTGAGATGATTTTTCAAATTCATGTCATGGTCACATATTTATAATCTCTTGATGACTCAAGTCAAAGTTTGTGACTCTTGGCAATTTATTTTAAAACTAGTCACTTAGAAAAGTTGTGACTTTTGAAAGAATCTTCAGAAACAAGTCACTTGAAGAATTGTGACTTTTGCAAATGAATTTTTCGAAAACAGTCACTGGTAATCGATTACAAATCAACAGATGTGACTCTTCATTTTGAATTTTGAAAATCTTAACGTTTTAAAACACTGGTAATCGATTACATGATTATGGTAATCGATTACAGCTTTGTAACTCAGTTTGAAAACAATGATGACTACTGGTAATCGATTACTACCTTCAGGTAATCGATTACCAGAGAGTAAAACTCTTTGGTAAAAGATTTTGTGAAAACTTCATGTGCTACTCAATGTTTTGAAAAACTTTTTAATACTTACCTTGATTGAGTCTTCTCTTGATTCTTTAATCTTGAGTCTTGAGTCTTGAATCTTGATCCTTGAAACTTGAAACTTGATTCTTGAATCTTGAAATCAATTTTCTCTTGATTCTTGAATTGTTCTTGACTCAATCTTGAAATCATTCGCTTGGGCTTTTTGTCATCATCTTTGTTATCATCAAAACAACTTGAATCAATCTTGATTCAACATCATGATGCTTGCTTCTACAAGTGTATCTGAACGTTGGAATTCAAATTCAATTGTGAAGAGTCACATCCTTTCATAAAATGCTTTGTGTAATCAATTACAAGGATTTGGTAATTGATTACCAGTGACAATTTTTGAACAAAAATCAAAAGATGTAACTCTTCAAATGGTTTTCAGGTTTTTCTAAGGGTTATAACTCTTTGAATGGTTTTCTTGACCAGACTTGAAGAGTCTATAAAAGCAAGACCTTGATTTGGATTTGAATAACACTTACAACTCTTATAGAACTTTTCCAATTGACTTTTGAATATCTTCTTCTTCATCTTCTTTTGCCAAAAGCTTTCTGAGTTTTCTGGTTTCCAAACTTTGTTCTTTCACAGAAAACAAAAGTGTGATATTCATCTTTTTCATTCTCTTCTCCCTTTGCCAAAAAGAATTCGACAAGGACTAACCGCCTGAATTCTTTTTGTGTCTCTCTTCTCCCTTTTTCCAAAAGAACAAAGGACTAACCGCCTAAATTATTTTGTGTCTCTCTTCTCCCTTTGCCAAAAAGAATTCGCCAAGGACTAACCACCTGAATTCTTTTTGTGCCTCTCTTCTCCCTTTTCCAAAAGAACGAAGAACTAACCGCCTGAATTCTTTTGTGTCTCCCTTCTCCCTTTTCAAAGAATTCAATAAGACACAGTCTGAGAATTCTTTTGATTCTTCCCTTTCCCTTAAACAAAATATTTCAAAGGACTAACCGCCTGAGATATCTATTGTTTCCCCTTCACAATGTTTCAAATGACTAACCGCCTGAAAACTTTGTCTTAACACATTGGAGGGTGCATCCTTTGTGGTACAAGTAAAGGGTACATCTACTTGGGTTGTTGTAACTGAGAACAAGAGAAGGTACATCTCTTGTGGATCAATTCTAGTGGAGGGTACATCCACTAGGTTGTTCAAAGAGAACAAGGGAGGGTACATCCCTTGTGGATCTTTACTTGTAAAGGATTTTACAAGGTTGAAAAGAAATCTCAAGGACCGCAGGTCGCTTGGGGACTGGATGTAGGCACGGGTTGTTGCTGAACCAACATAAAACTCTTGTGTTTGTTTTTTTCTTCCCTACACTCTTTACTTTTCGCTATGCACTTTAATTATCACTTTTACTTTTGATTATGTTTCTATTTCTGTTCCTTACTTTCTTAACATTTTAGTAAAAGCCTTAGAAGGGTAGAATATTAATTAGTAAAGGTTCGTTAATAATTAATTCAACCCCCCCTTCTTAATTATTCCGAGGCCACTTGATCCAACAGTGACCTCTTTCCTTCAGCCCTAGGCGAGCTGCTGTGCAACCGCCACCCTTCATTTTCTATAAATAAGCATGAGGGGGCTGAAGGAAAGAGGTAACCTTGCTCGCCCAGGCGAGCTGGTTACTTCATTCCTAAGCTTTCTAGTGGGCCCAGGGGCTGAAAAATGCCCCAAAAGTGACCCTTTTGCCCCCATTTTGGGTATTTTGCACATTTCCTTCCAAAACGTCAAAAAATCTTACGGAATGCATGGTAATTGGTGTTAAGAAGATCAATTCGGCTGGCAAGAATCCAAATGTTAGCAAATGAAGATTCTCAGATGAAATTAGGGTATGAAACCGTGATAGCCCACACCTAGGGTATTTCTGCATTTCTTCAAACTCATGTCTGTACAAGATGCAATCATTAGGGCAAGCATAAATCTTCTGATACTTCATACCCATCAGACACAATATCTTCTTGGCCTGATAGTAACTTTTTGGCAACGTGTTTTTGTTTGGAAGCATATCATGCACTACTTGATGTAGTGAACTAAAACTTTTGTCACTCCACCCATATTCGGCCTTCACATTAACCAAACTTAACACCACTGACAACAACGTCAAGGAATTGTTGCACCCCAGATACGAAGGCTTTTTTGAATCAATTTGCAATGTATCATACATAGGGGCATGTGCTTCCTGAAAAGACTCTTGTCCAAGATCATCAATCATATCCTCCTTTTGATATCCCATTTCTACATCAAATAGTTCAAATTGGGACCCACTCTGCATGTGTGTCAATTCACCATGCCATATCCACATTGTATAATTCTTCTCAATCCCATCACACAATAGATGCTCTTGTATGTCATCGACTATTTTTCTTCTCCCATTCAAACAATTTATACAAGGACAAAAAAGAATTTCGTCTTCATCCAGTCGACTTCTTTTGGAAGAAAATTGCAAGAATTGTTCCACGCTTTCCTCATACGTAAGTGTCATACCCTAATTTCGTCCGGGGACCTTTGCTTGATGACATGCGACCTTTCTTTGGTCCTTGTGAGGTGCTTGGCATCCATCATTAGGCAATTTGTGAAATTCCGGGACATGCCGAAAAACCAAAAAAATATTGATGCACAATCCGTAAGTTTCCGTGACACACCGGAAATCAAATGGAAGCATCGTTGCATAATTAAGTGAGGTTCCGTAACATTCCGTAAGTCAAAAGGGGGATGATTATGTAATCCGCAAGGTTCCGTAACATTACGGGAAGAAAACAAGTATCGTTACGAAATTCGTAAGTTTCCGTAACTTTACAAAAAAAGAATCACCAAAAAACAGCAAAGGGGGGTGTACTTAGTAAAAATGGGGGTGCAAATAGCACCCAGGCCCACTTGGGCCCTCCAGAATATTCCTCCAGAAGGCTGTTGCTTCTGGAGGAAGCAACCTGGCTCGCCTGGGCGAGCTGGGCGGCAACCACCTCCCCTATTTTGCTATAAATAGGGGAGGAAGTGAAGAAGGAAGGGGTTCAGCCCCTTAGGCACTTCTCTCTCTTTCGAATTTGCTTGGAAAAATTATTTCCGTGAAGAAAATCTAAGCCGAGGCGCTTCCGAAACGTTTCCGTAACGTTTTCCGTGAGGAATTTCGCAAAAGTTTCAACCGTTCTTCGACGTTCTTCATCCGTTCTTCATCGTTCTTCGATCTTCAACGGGTAAGTACCTCGAACCAAGCTTTTCGATTCATTCTATGCACCCATGGTGGTCCACATTGTGTTTCGTGCATTTTTATTCTCGCTTTGTTTACTTTTTATACCCCCTCTTGACGTGCTTAAGCCATTTTACTTAAGTCATTTCTCGCTTAACTTAAAAATAAAATAAATTTCCACCGAACGTTTGAATTGTATTATCCGTTAACTTCGGTTAAAATGAATTCCGACCGTTCGGTCGTGCCGTAACCACGTTGGAAATCAAAAAAAGGTAAAAAATAATATAATAATCAAAAAACATCTTTTAGTAAAATAAAAGCGGAAAATCAATCGGACGTTTTTCTCTTTGGGATTTCTCATTCTTAATCGAATTGATTAATAACTAAAGTGAAACTAAGGCTAAAATCAACCCGCCTAGTCAAGCTCGTCCACAAAAATAGGCTTTTGAAGTTTGTCATTTCAATTTCTCACTAAGTAAAATGGATCATTTTTAAGGTCCAACGCCTTAAAATGATCACCACTTAAGTAAAAAAGAATCACTTGATAAGAAAGAACTACGTAGGTCTGATTTTCTCATCCCAATTGAGGAATACGTAGGACCAAAGGGAAACACCCTTGTCGACCACAAAAAGAGAAAAAATATAAAAAGGGTATAAAGGATGTAAGGACATAAAAGGGAACGTAAAAATCAAAGTCATGTTTGCACATTCGATTAAAGGCTGTCGTCCCTTGTGACGGACGTGTGGGGTGCTAATACCTTCCCCGCGCGTAAATACAACTCCCGAACCTTTCACTTAAAAGTTCGTAGATCGCGTCTTTTCCGGTTTTTCCGACGTTTTCCTCAAATAAACGTTGGTGGCGACTCCGCGCGTATTCCTTTCGTGGAACACGCATCCCGCGAGTCACGCGTCGCCCTCCCGCCGAAGGGTAGGTTGCGACAGTTGGCGACTCCACTGGGGACTATTTTTTAGAGAGTTAGGCCATTTAATCTTGTGCAATGTTTTATCATGACTTTCTCCTTTGTTGGTTTCCCTTTATTTGTCTTATGTTCTTGTGTATATAAACTATTTGTTGCTTTTAGTGCGTTTTAGAATGTATGCATGAGGTAAATATTTATTCATTTGATGCACACAAACACTAACACTATTTGCACACACTGTGAATGAAAAAGGGCCCTATACCCGGGTTCATGGGAACATAAGGAGTGGAGGTAAATCTGTGATCATGCTAGGTCTCCGACTTGCTTGGTTACAGTGAACCCTCATCTAGAGCTTTTCTCTTTGAAAACTTATTGTTGCTAGTAGTCCCTACTGCTGCAATATGTTCTTCGAAGGGGATGATACCTCTAGAAACCATCAAGAGAGATATGACTACCTTGGGGGTTATTACTAAAAGCCTAGTTAGCTTTTTCCCTTATAGGTCCCTTAAATAGGGGCACGGAGCAAACACGCTGCGTGCCATTTTTCACACTGCCATGCATGAGTATCATATACCCTTTTGCTTATGTTCGGTAAATATTGTCATACTGTGTACATTCCCGCATTGTGTCTTTTGCATAGGCATTGCATATGGGTTCTGTCTTGATCCCTACTGTAAACAAACCAACGGAGGGTCCGTGTCGCCTTCTTAAAAACGTGCGTTGGGGCATTTTGCTACCCCTAGACGTCGTATCTAAGAAGGGGACAAATTCCCCGGACCCCCGCATTCCTAGATTGCATCTGTGTCATATGCATTCCATCATGCATTCATCCATCCCACCCATGAGATATCGGAGTTTTGATTTGCACCAGCTTTTGTCTCACTTTAGTAAGCATGGGAACAAATCAAACCGGCAAGAGGTTCTACCAAGTCAAAGTCAAAAGCCTAGATACCACCAGCATCAAGGAATTAGGGCGGTTGATGGAACCCCTCCAAATGCAAGCCTTCCGCAAGACTTACGGAAAGATCTTAGAGTTAACCATAGCAGAGGTGTCCATAGAAGCCATTGTATCACTTACCCAATACTACGACCAGCCTTTGAGATGCTTCACCTTCGGAGACTTCCAATTGGTACCAACCATTGAAGAATTTGAGGAAATTCTAGGGTGTCCTCTCGGGGGAAGAAAACCATACCTTTCCTCCGGGTGTCTCCCCTCTTTGAGCAGAATTGCAACTGTGGTCAAGGATTCAGCAAGAGGTTTGGACCGCATAAAACAGACTCGGAACGGCATAGCGGGCCTACCACAGAGGTACCTAGAAGACAAGGCGAGGGGTATGGCCAATCAAGGAGACTGGGTCCCGTTTATGGATGTGTTAGCTTTGCTAATTTTTGGAGTCGTCCTCTTTCCAAACGTGGATGGTTTGGTAGACCTAGCAGCAATCGACGCTTTCCTTGCCTACCACCATAGCAAGGAAAGTCCGGTGGTAGCTGTCTTGGCAGATCTATTGGACACATTTGACCGAAGGTGCGAAAAGAGTAGCGCACGGATCATCTGTTGCTTACCCGCCCTTTGTGTTTGGTTGGTTTCGCACTTGTTCCGACAAGACACAAGACATCCATGTCCGCTCCTGAGCCATCGCTCGTGCACTGAAAAGAGGAGAATAGATTGGGACCAGCTCTTGGCCGGGATAGGAGGTAGAACAATCAGTTGGTTCCCCCGATGGAAGGAAGGAAAAGAAGGAGTCCTTTTCTCATGTGGAGGATACCCAAACATTCCGCTGGTAGGAACGAGGGGTTGTATTAACTACAATCCCGCGCTCGCTATAAGACAACTAGGGTACCCCATGAGGGGAGCACCGACGGAAGAAAGCATGTCTCCTTTCCTTGTGAGGGATCTCGGCGCACAAAGTTCCAAGACTATACAAAGAATCCATAAGGCATGGGAAACCCCGTTAAGGAAAGATCAAGAGCTTAGAGGCATTCGTAATGGCATCATTGGTGGGTACCACGAATGGCTGAAAGTTCATATACGAGGTTTAGATTGGCTCGCCAAGTTAAAAGTCGTCAGCGAAGAGAGTTTTGAAGCACCGGAAGAGGACGAAGAAGTCTAAACTCTCAAAAGCGAGTTAGGAAAGGCAAAACTTGCCAAGGAGAAGTTCAAGTTGGCCGCTACACACGTTCGGAAGGAGTGTGCCGGGTTACGGGAAGAGAACGCAATTACTGCAAGAGCCCTTGAACAAGAGACCAAGAGGGCTCGCAAGGAAGAGTATGGCCGGAACAAATTTCGCGGAGCTCTATGGGGTAGCAATAGTGAACTCAAGTTGCGAAGGGAAGAAAGAGACCAGTCGCGAGCACATAGCATGGTTCTGAAAGAGGAGTTAATTGCTTGTTCAAGGTCCAAAAAAAGCTTGTCTCAGCATTTATGCAAGACGGAGACCAACGTGCTAGCTATCATCGCCAAGTACCAAGAAGAGTTAGGTCTAGCCACGGCCCACGAGCATAGAATCGCGGATGAGTATGCTCAAGTATATGCGGAAAAAGAGGCTAGAGGAAGGGTGATCGACTCTTTACACCAAGAGGCAACCATGTGGATGGACCGGTTTGCTCTTACCTTGAACGGGAGTCAAGAACTTCCCCGCTTGTTAGCCAAGGCCAAGGCGATGGCAGACACCTACTCCACCCCCGAAGAGATTCATGGGCTTCTCGGCTATTGTCAGCATATGATAGACTTAATGGCCCACATAATTAGAAATCGTTAGGAAACTTGTATGGTCTCTCAGACCTTGACTGGATACGACTTCTTTTTTTGAAATAAAATGAGTTGGTCCCATGTTTCTACTCCAAAAATCTTGTGCAAATCAAATCACTCCTACATTTCATCTCTAGCATGCATTTTCTTTCTTTACCCACTCCTCACATTTGGTTTTTTAGGGAAAAACACCATAACTAAACGCGCCGCAAGGGATCCCTATCGCACCAGATCCAAATCTAGAACGATGGGTGATCAAGAGGAGACGCAGGAACAGATGAAAGCCGACATGTCGGCTCTGAAAGAACAAATGGCCTCCATGATGGAGGCCATGTTAGGTATGAAGCAGCTCATAGAGAAGAACGCGGCCACCGCCGCCGCTGTCAGTTCGGCTGCCGAAGCAGACCCGACTCTCTTGGCAACTACGCACCATCCTCCCTCAAACATAGTAGGACGGGGAAGGGACACACTGGGGCACGATGGCAGCCCTCACCTGGGATACAACCGAGCGGCTTACCCTTATGGATTGCCGCCCAACTATTCACCACCCGTCTTGCAAGAAGATGCGGGCCACATTGCCTCTCCCGTCCATGAAAGAGAGCCTCCTCAGCAGCCCGACGAAGTCCATAAAGACTCTCAAGATTATGCTCGAAGGGATGTCGAGTTCTATCCCCCGATCCCCGAGGGGCCGGCACCAGGCACGTTGCCTCAACCCAACATTGCAGCATCGCCAATAGTTTTGTCCATGGAAGGGCTGCCCCCGGCAACTGAAGAAAGAAGGAAGCTCGATCTCCTCGAGGAAAGATTGAGGGCTGTGGAAGGATTTGGGGACTGTCCGTTTGCAGACATGACGGATCTTTGCTTAGTACCCGATGTTGTTATTCCCCCGAAGTTCAAAGTGCCGGACTTCGACAAGTATAAAGGGACGACTTGTCCCAAAAACCATCTCAAAATGTACTGCCGTAAGATGGGCGCCCACTCTAAAGATGAAAAGCTGTTGATACACTTCTTTCAGGATAGCTTGGCCGGAGCTGCGGTAGTGTGGTACACTAATTTGGAAGCTTCCCGTATCCGTACTTGGAAGGATCTGATTACCGCCTTCCTAAGGCAGTATCAGTACAATTCTGATATGGCTCCTGGCCGTACTCAACTGCAGAATATGTTCAAGAAAGAGGGCGAAACCTTTAAAGAATATGCGCAGCGATGGAGGGATTTGGCGGCACAAGTAGCTCCTCCCATGGTTGAGAGAGAGATGATCACCATGATGGTAGACACTCTGCCGGTGTTCTACTATGAGAAGCTAGTAGGTTACATGCCGTCCAGCTTTGCGGATCTAGTGTTTGCCGGGGAAAGAATCGAGGTAGGATTGAAAAGAGGAAAGTTTGATTACGTTTCCTCCACAAATGCGAATGCCAAAAGAATCGGGGCAACAGGGGCAAAAAGGAAGGAAGGAGATGCCCATGCCGTCTCTTCAACACCCGCGTGGGTCAAACCCCAGCAAACACCTCATGGTACCCATCAGTACGCGCAACATCACCCAAGTTTCTCGGCTCATACTGGGAACGCCTCTAGTTCAACACCCGTGCAGCCTAAGGCACCCACCCAGAGGGAAGCTCCCCAAGTTCCAACTCCGAACACGACTCGACTGGCCGGTAATTCCAACACGACAAGGAACCTCCCTCCGAGGCCATTTCCGGAATTCACCCCACTCCCAATGACGTACGAAGATCTTCTGCCATCCCTCATCGCCAATCATTTGGCCGTGGTAACTCCCGGAAGGGTCCTCGAACCCCCTTTCCCGAAGTGGTATGACCCTAACGCGACTTGCAAGTACCATGGGGGTGTCCCGGGGCATTCGGTCGAAAAATTCTTGGCCCTTAAATACAAGGTCCAACATTTAATGGATGCCGGATGGCTGACTTTCCAAGAGGATCGGCCCAATGTGAGAACCAACCCGCTCGCCAATCATGGAGGGGGAGCGGTTAATGCAGTTGAGTCCGATAGGCCGCACAGGTCTAAACCTTTAAGGGATGTGGCAACCCCAAGGAGGTTTATCTTTGAAGCCTTACAAAAAGGAGGTGTGATTCCCCATAGTGGGTGTAAGGAGGATTCCTGTCTGCTACACTCCGGCGAGCTGCATGACATGGAGACGTGTTTGGGAGTAGAGGAATTGTTACAGCGGATGATAGATCAAGGTCGACTGGAAGTCGGCATTGAAGGAAAAGAGGAGCAGCATATATGCATGCAATCTACGGAGGGGAGCGGTATTGCGAAGCTTAAACCCTTGGTGATATACTTCACTAAAAGCGTAGCTTCGCAAAAGCCCGGACACCCCTTAATAGCCAAACCTGTTCCTTTCCCGTACCAAAATAGTCACGCGGTCCCGTGGAGATATACACCTCCGGGGAAGAAGGAAGAAGAAGCCACTGACGTCAGCTCGCTGTCAGCTAAAGTAACAAATATCACGGGACTGAGTGGTGTGACCCGTAGTGGTCGTGTGTTTGCACCTCCGGACCTACCAGTCCAACCCGCCGACGTCAAGGGAAAAGGAAAAGTGGTGGAGGAACAAGATGGCGAAGCACCCCACGCTTCGAATAAAGATATTCCAGCAAAGGGTCCCCCGGAGAAAAAGGATGGTAGAAATGAGGTGTCGCTAGAGGAAGCCAGCGAGTTCCTTCGGATAATTCAGCAGAGCGAATTCAAGGTTATCGAACAGCTCAACAAAACCCCGGCTAGGGTCTCGCTGTTGGAGTTACTTATGAGCTCCGAGCCTCATCGGGCTCTGCTAGTAAAAGTGCTGAACGAGGCTCACGTGGCCCAAGATATCTCGGTAGAAGGTTTCGGAGGGCTGGTCAACAATATCACTGCCAACAACTATCTTGCCTTCGCCGAAGAAGAAATCCCCGCCGAGGGTAGAGGGCATAATAAGGCTTTACACGTATCAGTCAAGTGTATGGACCATATCGTAGCCAAGGTACTCATCGATAATGGTTCCAGTTTAAACGTGATGCCTAAGAGCACTTTGGAGAAGTTACCATTCAATGCTTCCCACTTAAAACCAAGTTCAATGGTGGTTCGGGCCTTCGACGGCACTCGCCGAGAGGTTAGGGGAGAGATCGATCTCCCAGTACAAATAGGCCCTCACACCTGTCAAGTCACCTTCCAAATAATGGATATTAACCCCCCCTACAGCTGCCTGTTGGGGCGCCCATGGATCCACTCAGTGGGAGTTGTGCCTTCTACACTCCACCAAAAGCTGAAATTCGTAGTGGAGGGGCACTTGGTCATCGTGTCAGGCGAGGAAGATATCTTGGTAAGCTGCCCATCCTCCATGCCTTATGTGGAAGCCGCAGAAGAATCGTTAGAAACTGCTTTCCAGTCTTTTGAGGTGGTCAGCATTTCCTCCGTGGACTCCCTCTTTGGGCAGCCTTGTCTGTCCGATGCAGCGGTAATGATGGCCCGAGTTATGTTGGGGAACGGTTATGAACCCGGGATGGGTTTAGGCAAAAACAACGGCGGCATAACTAGCCTGATAAATACCCAAGGAAATCGTGGGAAGTATGGTTTAGGCTATAAGCCCACTCAGGCGGACATGAAAAGAAGCATCGCGGGAAGGAAGAACAGTGGTCAAAGTTCGCGTTGGAGACAAGAAGGTGAAGGAAGCCCGCCCTGCCACATAAGTAGAAGCTTTATAAGCGCGGGTTTGGGAGACAAAGGTCAAGCGTTCGCGATATGCGAAGATGATATTCCGAGTACTTTGGATTTGGTACGACCATGCCCTCCTGATTTCCAGCTGGGAAATTGGCGAGTGGAGGAACGCCCCGGCATTTACGCAACAAGCATAATGTAAACCTTTACGGTTTTAAAAGCTCTATAGTTGGGCCTAGGCTTTAGAGTTTTTCCTTTTGTTAAGGCTTTGTGTCTTTTGTTTTTGAATTTATAATACAAGGATCTTTCTTCATCTGTTCCTGGTCTCTACCCATTCTCATTCATTTGCATGTTTACTTCTTTTTCTGAAACGGCAGATCCGATGACGAGTCCCCCGAAGGTACTAATACCTGGGACCCGTCTATTGACTTCGAGCAAGAAATGAATCAAACGGAAGATGAAGGAAATGAGGATGTGGGACTTCCCCCAGAACTAGAAAGAATGGTCGCCCATGAGGACCAAGAAATGGGGCCTCATCAAGAAGAAACAGAGCTAGTAGACTTAGGAATTGGCAGTGGAAAGAGGGAAGTAAAGATAGGTACAGGTATTACCGCACCTATCCGTGAAGAATTAATAATCCTGCTAAAAGACTACCAAGACATCTTTGCTTGGTCATACCAAGATATGCCTGGTTTGAGTTCTGACATTGTACAGCACCGATTACCTCTAAATCCCGAGTGTTCCCCGGTAAAACAGAAACTGAGGAGGATGAAGCCCGAAACATCCTTGAAGATAAAAGAAGAAGTGAAGAAGCAATTTGACGCTGGATTTCTGGCCGTCGCTCGGTATCCAGAATGGGTTGCCAACATCGTACCAGTTCCTAAAAAAGATGGGAAAATACGAATGTGTGTAGATTATCGGGACCTGAATCGGGCCAGTCCCAAGGACAATTTTCCTTTACCACACATCGATATCCTCGTAGATAACACGGCCAATTTCGCTTTATTTTCCTTCATGGACGGTTTCTCTGGTTACAATCAGATAAAGATGGCGCCTGAGGATATGGAAAAGACTACTTTCGTCACCCTGTGGGGAACGTTCTGTTACAAGGTGATGTCCTTTGGACTCAAGAATGCCGGGGCAACTTATCAACGGGCCATGGTAGCTTTGTTCCATGATATGATGCATCAAGAGATCGAGGTCTACGTGGACGACATAATTGCTAAATCTAAATCCGAGGAAGAACACCTTGTCAACCTGCGGAAATTGTTCGAAAGGCTTAAGAAATATCAATTAAGGTTGAACCCCGCTAAGTGTACCTTCGGGGTCAAATCAGGGAAATTGCTTGGTTTCATTGTAAGCCAGAAAGGGATAGAGGTAGACCCCGAAAAAGTGAAGGCTATCCTTGAGATGCCAGAACCCCGTACAGAGAGGCAAGTCCGAGGTTTCCTGGGGCGCTTGAATTATATTGCCAGATTCATATCGCAGCTCACCGCCATTTGTGAGCCGTTGTTTAAACTTTTGCGCAAAAACCAAACTGATCGGTGGAATAAGGATTGCCAAGAGGCTTTTGGAAGGATCAAAAAGTGCCTAATGAATCCTCCCGTGCTTATGCCACCAGTACCTGGAAGGCCTCTCATTTTGTACATGACAATCTTGGACGAGTCAATGGGGTGTATGCTGGGGCAACATGACGAATCCGGGAAGAAAGAGCGCGCTGTTTACTACCTAAGTAAGAAGTTCACGACCTGTGAGATGAATTACTCCTTGCTCGAAAGAACGTGTTGTGCTTTAGTATGGGCATCCCATCGCCTAAGGCAGTACATGCTGAGCCATACTACCTGGTTGATATCCAAAATGGACCCGGTTAAGTACATCTTTGAAAAGCCAGCTCTCACAGGACGAATCGCCCGGTGGCAAGTCTTGCTATCTGAGTTTGATATAGTCTACGTCACCCAAAAGGCGATAAAAGGAAGCGCTTTGGCAGATTATTTGGCTCAACAGCCTCTTAACGACTACCAGCCCATGCATCCGGAATTCCCGGATGAGGACATCATGGCCTTGTTCGAGAAAAAGTTGGACGAAGATCGGGACAAATGGACTGTATGGTTTGACGGAGCGTCAAACATTCTAGGTCATGGCGTTGGGGCAGTGTTGGTCTCTCCGGACAATCAATGTGTACCTTTCACAGCCAGGCTAGGATTCGACTGCACCAACAACATGGCCGAATATGAAGCATGTGCCCTAGCTGTCCAGGCAACAATTGACTCCAATGTCAAACTACTCAAGGTGTACGGCGACTCAGCGTTGGTAATCCATCAGCTGAGAGGGGAATGGGAAACTAGAGATCCCAAGCTGATACCCTACAAAGCCTATATCAAGGAATTGGCTAAGACTTTCGATGAGATCTCCTTCCATCATGTTCCCCGTGAGGAAAATCAAATGGCGGACGCACTCGCTACGTTGGCGTCTATGTTCCAGCTAACACCGCACGGGGATCTACCCTACATTGAATTTTGGTGTCGTGGCAAACCCGCACATTGTTGCCAAGTGGAAGAGGAACGGGACGGAAAGCCTTGGTATTTTGACATCAAGCGATATGTCGTAAGCAAAGAATACCCGCCTGAGATTGCCGACAACGATAAAAGGACATTGAGGAGGTTGGCAGCCGGTTTCTTCATGAGCGGAAGCATACTGTATAAAAGAAATCACGACATGACACTCCTGCAGTGTGTGGATGCCAAGGAGGCAAATCACATGATCGAAGAAGTCCATGAGGGCTCGTTTGGAACGCACGCCAACGGGCATGCTATGGCCCGGAAGATCATAAGAGCAGGTTATTACTGGCTTACCATGGAAAGTGATTGTTGTGTCCATGTGAGGAAGTGCCACAAATGTCAAGCATTCGCAGATAATGTCAATGCCCCACCACATCCTCTGAATGTCATGTCCGCCCCTTGGCCTTTCTCCATGTGGGGAATAGATGTCATCGGGGCCATTGAGCCCAAGGCCTCGAATGGTCATCGCTTCATCCTCGTAGCGATAGATTATTTCACCAAGTGGGTCGAGGCGGCTTCATATACCAATGTCATGAGGAATGTGGTGGTCAGGTTCATTAAGAAAGAGATCATCTGCCGATATGGTTTGCCAAGGAAGATTATCACGGACAACGGCACCAACCTGAATAATAAGATGATGGCGGAAATGTGCGAGGAGTTTAAAATCCAGCATCACAATTCCACGCCCTACCGGCCAAAGATGAATGGAGCCGTGGAAGCGGCCAATAAGAATATCAAAAAGATTATCCAAAAGATGACCGTGTCATACAAGGATTGGCACGAGATGCTCCCATTCGCGTTACACGATTACCGGACTTCAGTGCGAACGTCAACTGGGGCAACGCCGTTCTCATTGGTATATGGGATGGAGGCTGTGTTACCGTTTGAGGTAGAAGTCCCGTCATTAAGGATCTTGGAGAATCCGGATTAAAGGAATCAGAGTGGGCTCAAACACGCTACGATCAGCTCAACCTCATTGAGGGTAAGCGCTTAACGGCCATGAGTCATGGGCGCTTATACCAGCAAAGAATGAAGAGTGCATTCGACAAGAAAGTACGCTTACGCAAGTTCCATGAGGGAGACCTTGTGCTAAAGAAAATGTCCCATGCTGTCAAGGACCATCGAGGGAAATGGGCCCCGAACTACGAAGGGCCTTTTGTTGTGAAGAGGGCTTTTTCCGGAGGAGCCCTGGTGCTTACCAACATGGATGGCGAAGAGCTACCTTCACCCGTGAACTCTGATGTCGTCAAACAATATTATGCTTAGAAGCTGGGGCAATTAAGGATGTCGCTGCATGTTCTTTATCTTTATGCGTTTTCTGGATTTCCCCCAGGGATTTCCGTCTGTTGTATCTCTTGTTACAATCTTTCAAAGAAATGAACGTGGATTCGAGGCTTTTAGTCCTCACGTTAGTTTCACACCTTGCGTTAATTTGTGATCACCTGAGCCCTTCCGCTCAGTTCATGGGATCCCCCAAGCGCTTAATTAGAATTGAACCTGAACCAACTTTCCCTAAATTTGCTGCGTTTGAAAACATTCATGCATACGCATACGCATACGCATGTATATTGTTGTGGTAAAACAGGGGCAGGATCACTTGGGCTACCTTCTGGGTAGAGACAAAACATGAACGGCAGAAACCAATCAAGGTAGGTAATGACGCGGTCAAGATTGGCCATACCTGGTTGTTTATTACTTGCAGGTACTTAAGGATGACGCAAGTGGGGATGGGGTCACGACCGACCGATCGTTGCCCTTCTCTGTGCGAAACAAGCAGAGAATGTCGCTGCAAGGCAGCCCCGTATCCTTTGTATTTTGCAGCTTTCTTTTACTATTTGTTTGTTAAAAAGTAAAAATAAGTAATCAACGCCTAATTCTAACCTAAGTAAGTTCAAGTTAGGCAAATGCTAATCCATGAGAAGGGAGGGGACATGGTTAATGTTCCCCTCAAAAAAAAAAAAAAAAAAAAGTGCAGGTTAGCTCGCCTGGGCGAGCCACCCCTGCACCAAATTATAAGAATGACGAAAGGGGGGCGTTTTTCATTCAAAAACTTCTTTTCCCCCCTTTCAAAAGCCATACCCACGGGATTGACGAGTTTGCAGCCCTAGGGTCATCCTTTTTCGCATTTTTTGATTCCGTTTTGCGCTTTTGTTCATCACCAACAAGTAAGTGTTCCATCCCTAAGCTTTCTAGCTTTTCATTGGTGTATTTTGATCTCCTTTTGGTGCTCTAAATTGTGGGAGTGTGCTCAAATATATGGGGCAATTTTGGTTTGTTTTCTTGCTTGATTAGGTTGAATTAGGGGTTTGTATGGGATGGCCCTAGGCCTATAATGCATTTTGAAACAATGGGCATGCCACATTGTCCCCGTTCTCTTGCTATTGATGCCTAAACGCGCGCCCACCAAGTGTTCGGTGAAATGCCTCAATGGCATTAGCGCGTGACTTTTGTAAGGAAACAACCCATGGGGCATTTTGGTTTGTACATATTTTCTATTTTGGAATGCATTCATTCCGAAAAAGGCTAGAGTAATTGCCCCACATATATCCTAGGCCTAGAAACTAAATTTTATGCAAAAGAACACAAGAGGAGGTGCATATTGGGTAAAGTTACCCTTTTTGGCCAGCAATCAGCTATGGGCCACGCTACAATAATTTCCCTACGCCTAGATGTTTAGGAATTTTGCTCGTCATGAATGTGTAGGTTTAGAATAGGTAGCAAATACCTTTGGCAATTTACACTTTGGGTATGATAGCAAAATACTTGGATGTATGTAATATAATTTTTGGTAGTCAAAATGTCTCACAAAAAATATATATAAATATGTTGCATGTTATGTAAAGAAAATATTACAAAAAATATACCTTTAATTTGAATACAATTTTAGTCAGCAAAGGAAAATATGCTTGAATTTGCATGCGGCTTTAGGTAGCAAAAACTTGAAAAAGAGCATGAAATGTAGCACCTTATTGTGTAGATAGTCAAGATTCATCATGAAGTTTGTGTATGTATAGGTATTAGAAATACCAAGATGTGCACATGTGCAATTTTTGGTACCCCAAAATGCTTTGAGTATGCATGTATGTAAATTTAGCCAAGGAGATGTGTGTGATGTAAGTAACAAATACACCTTGGAAGTACATGTAAATAATCTAGGTAACGAAGCTGCCTTGATTGTATATGGGTGCATTTTTCTTAGTTAATAGAATGTCTTGTGCAAGTGAACGTTCGTAAGGAAATATGCGCATAAGCTTGCTCTAAATTTACATTGATGTTTGTATTTATGGGAGGAGGTTGTATGCCATTTTTGTTTAAGAGTAGTGTCCCACTGGTAAAACTAACTTTCCAAATGTTTGCCTTCGCAGGAATGGCCCCGAGGAAGCTTGCCTCAAAGAGGTCCAGGAAGGACAAGGCAGCCGAAGGAACTAGTTCCGCTCCGGATGAGCATCCATGTGGCTCAGTTGATCGCTGATGCCATCTATATTTTTGCAGGTATGGCGCCCACTAGGCACCCTTTGGACCCAGATAAGTCCAACAGGGCCCTGGGATTCCCCGCACTGATCACAGGACTCTGCCAGTCGTTCGGGGTCCCCGTTGCACCTACCAAGGTGATTCAGCCGCCCATCACCCGGGCTTTTATTGAGAAGTACTGTACCCAGAGACAGGCTCAGGGTGATGCTCCATAGGCCGCAGGCGCGCCCCCACCACCTCATCAGGCTGGCCAGGCTGGGGCATTTGACATGGAGCAGTATTTACGGCATTTGGTTCGCCAGCAGGCGGCCAACCACCGAGCACATGTACGGACCCATGATTGTCTGTACCAGATGAGCCTTAGCATGCAGAGCCAGGGCTTCGCTTCTTTTTCATGCCCTACTCCAGACCAGTTCAGGGCAGAGGTTGCATGGCCCGGAGATTGGCCCGAGGCCCAAGCAGGAGAGGCACCCCCAGAAGCTCCCGGCGACGGAGAAGAGGCCCACGAGGATGAGGAGATGGCCGATTTGCTTGACTTCTTGGGAGGGAGTGGAGATACGTGACTGGGAGATCCCCAGATTCATGTTTTCTTTCATATTTCTTTTGTCATTTTTATTCTATGTTATTGTTTTGACTTGAGAGACTAATGTTTGTTTTTGTTGTTTCGATTGTCATTTGTACAGCGCATACATTTTTGTTTAGATTGTTGCGTTAGTGTTTATATATCATTACTATCGATGATGTTTGAAATTCTGGAACCGTGTAGAGTTCTTCGTTTAGGAACATCGTCCAAAAATATATATGTAAAATAAACAAAAAAATCATGATAAAAATAAAAATAGAAAAGAAAAAAAATGAAATGAATGAAATGGAAAAGAGAACAAAAAGGAAAAGAAGAAAGCAAGTAAGGAAAAAGGTGGAAAAAGAGAAAATAAGTTGTCTAGCTAAAAACCGACATGCTTTTGAAAAGAGACGATTTCCAACTTTTCTTTGAAAAAAATTCATAACCGATTTTTGAAGAAAAAATGTGTGTACACCTGAAGGGTGAATGCTGTGAAAATTTCCCCGGACGCCCAAATGGACTCGGATGAATGCACAAATTGATAAAAGAACATATTTTGGAAACATTGGGTTGATTTAAAATAGAGGAAATGAATCCTGAGCCCTAGCATCACATGACCATAAAAATTTGACACTTGAGTGTCCGGATAGGTGCATGCATGACCAGTTTTGCATAAAGTTTCCAAATCATCATTTTTGCATTTGTGTCATGGAAATAATGTGGGGCATCCCTTTTATCCTTGACCAAACCAAACCCCGACATGTATCATGTCTAGCCATTCTACAAACCTTGAGCCAAAATCCTGACTCACCATAATCCTTACCCTCGGAAGCAAAAAAGAAAAGAAAGGAAATTCCCAATCAAAGAGTGGGAGAAAGCAAAAAGAAAAGAAAGAAAATTCCCAATCAAGAATGGGAGAAAGAGAAAGAGAAAAGAAGGAAAGAAAGCTCCTGATCAGGATCGAAAGAAAACAGAAGAAATGTGCAGAGAGGTCTTTGGACCGGACAATATCTGAACAATACAGAATTGTCACCAAATGAACAAAAAAGAAGGAAAGGAAACCACGACCTAAAATGGTCTTCTCCCTTTGATTACCACCAAAATCCCGTGCGCTAGCGACTTTTTTCTCGCCCCGCACTAAACAAAAAAACAGAAAAAGAAAAAGCCAGAAAAATCAAAAGCCAAAAACACACAAAAGCCGAAAAAAAACCACCAAAAGAACCCATTCCCAAGGGAAGCCTATTGATCCATGATCACGCATGTAATTTTTGATTTGATAGGAAATAATTTGCAAAGTCAAGTCATGACATATCTATGGTTCGGAATTAGGATGAAACACTTACCTGTGCAAGATTGATACACTTTGAGTGATTTCTTCTATTTTTGTCGAACCCGTGTTTCCTCTAAATGGTCATTTAGAAACGAAATGCTAACATCCAAAATCTCATTTATGGTTATGGGGGATCCATCGCAGACTCTCCTTCCCCGGTAGACGCATTGTTTGTCACTCAAAAAAGCATATGCTGCTCTAAACAGTTGGAATATTTGTCTCTTTGCTAAAGCATGTTTGCATTTTAGTGGAGAAAACACCGAGACTTTTTCAAGTCTCACAAGTTATCCAGAACTACGTAGGTCTGAGTTCCTCATTGGAGGATACGTAGGAGCAAGAGCCTTGCTTTTGTCGGCCGCCCCATAATCTTTGTCATGCTGACCCTGAGTTCATGTGACGTGCACCCTTGGTATCATCCAGAGGCGGCGGGCCCGATGACAAGCAGAGACCAAGTTTGGTCATTCTGCACCCTTGTATCATCCAGAGGCGACGGGCCCGATGATACGCGGAGATACCTTACGGTTATCCGCACCCTTTTGTCATCCAGAGGCGGCGGGGCCCGATGACAAGCAGAGACCAAATTTGGTCATTCTGCACCCTTGTATCATCCAGAGGCGGCGGGCCCGATGATACGCGGAGATACCTTACGGTTATCCGCACCCTTTTGTCATCCAGAGGCGGCAGGCCCGATGACAAGCAGAGACCAAGTTTGGTCATTCTGCACCCTTGTATCATCCAGAGGCGGCGGGCCCGATGATACGCGGAGATACCTTACGGTTATCCGCACCCTTTTGTCATCCAGAGGCGGCGGGCCCGATGACAAGCAGAGACCAAATTTGGTCATTCTGCACCCTTGTATCATCCAGAGGCGGCGGGCCCGATGATACGCGGAAATACCCGAGTGGTTATCCGTATAAACATTCTTTTGCTATCTGTAAGACAGAACGCTTGATAGCATGCAGAGGCTGACATAGTCTTCTGCACCTTTTGTTCCTCCGGGAACAACAAGTCATTTACATGCGGAAATTTCATGGTCACCCGCGACTCTCGTCAACCGAGAGGAGCGAAATTAGTGTCATACACTAATTTTTGTCCTGGTACCTTTGCTTGATGACATGCGACCTTTCTTTGGTCCTTGTGAGGTGCTTGGCACCCATCATTAGGCAATTTGTGAAAATCCGGGAACAACAAGTCATTTGCATGTGGAGATTTTATGGTCACCCGCGACTCTCGTCAAATCGAGAGGAACGAAATTAGTGTCTTATCTTTACTTTCCTTTTATCTCCAATAAAAGACAAGTAAAGAGGGGCAACTGTCATACCCTAATTTCGTCCGGGGACCTTTGCTTGATGACATGCGACCTTTCTTTGGTCCTTGTGAGGTGCTTGGCATCCATCATTAGGCAATTTGTGAAATTTCGGGACATGCCGAAAAACCAAAAAAATATTGATGCACAATCCGTAAGTTTCCGTGACACACCGGAAATCAAATGGAAGCATCGTTGCATAATTAAGTGAGGTTCCGTAACATTCCGTAAGTCAAAAGGGGGATGATTATGTAATCCACAAGGTTCCGTAACATTACGGGAAGAAAACAAGTATCGTTACGAAATTCGTAAGTTTCCGTAACTTTACGAAAAAAGAATCACCAAAAAACAGCAGAGGGGGGTGTACTTAGTAAAAATGGGGGTGCAAATAGCACCCAGGCCCACTTGGGCCCTCCAGAATATTCCTCCAGAAGGCTGTTGCTTCTGGAGGAAGCAACCTGGCTCGCCTGGGCGAGCTGGGCGGCAACCACCTCCCCTATTTTGCTATAAATAGGGGAGGAAGTAAAGAAGGAAGGGGTTCAGCCCCTTAGGCACTTCTCTCTCTTTCGAATTTGCTTGGAAAAATTATTTCCGTGAAGAAAATCTAAGCCGAGACGCTTCCGAAACGTTTCCGTAACGTTTTCCGTGAGGAATTTCGCAAAAGTTTCAACCGTTCTTCGACGTTCTTCATCCGTTCTTCATCGTTCTTCGATCTTCAACGGGTAAGTACCTCGAACCAAGCTTTTCGATTCATTCTATGCACCCATGGTGGTCCACATTGTGTTTCGTGCATTTTTATTCTCGTTTTGTTTACTTTTTATACCCCCTCTTGACGTGCTTAAGCCATTTTACTTAAGTCATTTCTCGCTTAACTTAAAAATAAAATAAATTTCCACCGAACGTTTGAATTGTATTATCCGTTAACTTCGGTTAAAATGAATTCCGACCGTTCGGTCGTGCCGTAACCACGTTGGAAATCAAAAAAAGGTAAAAAATAATATAATAATCAAAAAACATCTTTTAGTAAAATAAAAGCGGAAAATCAATCGGACGTTTTTCTCTTTGGGATTTCTCATTCTTAATCGAATTGATTAATAACTAAAGTGAAACTAAGGCTAAAATCAACCCGCCTAGTCAAGCTCGTCCACAAAAATAGGCTTTTGAAGTTTGTCATTTCAATTTCTCACTAAGTAAAATGGATCATTTTTAAGGTCCAACGCCTTAAAATGATCACCACTTAAGTAAAAAAGAATCACTTGATAAGAAAGAACTACGTAGGTCTGATTTTCTCATCCCAATTGAGGAATACGTAGGACCAAAGGGAAACACCCTTGTCGACCACAAAAAGAGAAAAAATATAAAAAGGGTATAAAGGATGTAAGGACATAAAAGGGAACGTAAAAATCAAAGTCATGTTTGCACATTCGATTAAAGGCTGTCGTCCCTTGTGACGGACGTGTGGGGTGCTAATACCTTCCCCGCGCGTAAATACAACTCCCGAACCTTTCACTTAAAAGTTCGTAGATCGCGTCTTTTCCGGTTTTTCCGACGTTTTCCTCAAATAAACGTTGGTGGCGACTCTGCGCGTATTCCTTTCGTGGAACACGCATCCCGCGAGTCACGCGTCGCCCTCCCGCCGAAGGGTAGGTTGCGACAGTAAGGCTCATGCGACTTTCATTCATCCAACTTCAATCCATCTAAATAATAACTTCGTGATACTCACAAAGTTATTTGATGCATAAAAATCTCACTATTTCATTAAAGGTGTAGCCCTATCCCATTCAGGAAGACATTTTTTATGGTAGATTCATACGTCAAGGTTAAGTCTCTTTTGTTAAATTTTACAAAATTTGGGTAGCATTTCACATTGATCTCCAAGTACACAACATGAAAATGGTGAAATTAATTCCTCGACAATCAAGGATGCACTTAGAGAACAACTAGAAATGCATTGTACCGAAATTTCATCAAATTCAAGATTCAATACAACGATTAATGCAAACTGTCTGCAAGAATCATTGTATTCAATCTCAAATGGTAATCTAAGGTTCACTCATGATGAACAAAACTTGTATATAAAGCATTGGTCATTAAACATAGACAACAACGTAGAAAAGCATTGGTAACAAAAATGAGCATCAAAAGTTTATGAAAAACTTTTGTACCTGTGATGATGATCAGTATAATGTCCAACAACGAATGTCGTGATCATGATGCAAACAAGAAGACAAATAGGGCCCACAAATTAAATATTTGAATGCTAAGTGATATATATGAGAAACTTGGATATATCAAGTAAGACTATACATGAAATGAACAATGACCTTGACTTTTGAAAAAACATGTGTTCACTATCAAGGTGCTTCAAGGGAGTCAGAGGATAATGAAACTAAGTGGATCTAAGGTATTTGGACACGTATGTTTCTCAAATGCCTACAACTAGATGTTCACACACAACTAAATGATGCCTATCCAAAACTAAGTAAACCTTGCACTTTGGTCCACACTGCTTATTATGATTTTTTAGAACAGATCTACAATTGAAGCCTCATAAAAAAGAAATATGTGTGGAAAAAATTATTATGTTTTGGTTTAATGTATATTTTTCTTCGTTTGTCTTATAGATTAAATTTGAAGCATTTAGAGAAGAAAATATGTTGGGAACTTGAAATCATAAATTTCAGCTCTCAAATAAATTTCAACTTCTATTATCCCACTTGTCAGATTACTGCACTAGGACTATTTTATACTTAAGATTTTGAATTTAAGTTCAATTATGCTACTTTTTATGAACATAGGACTATTTTATTGCAGTTAACCAAACCCAAAAAGATCATCATTTGGCAAAAAACACAGTAACAACAACCAAAATGAACATCAAGAACACAACATATCCTTTATAAACAGATAAGCAAAGTTCAATTTCATTCGTGTATTACTATATGTATGCAAGTTGAGGATTGATCCAAGTATTGGATTTTGTCATCGGTTCAAGTACCTATTGTTGTGGTTTTCTCTGCTTCGATTGTATTTAGAAAAGAAAGCCTTAGAGACCTAACTCTTATTGTTGAGGTCCTTAAACACTATATATAGATTGAAAAGTATTTTTTTCAACTAAATGTTCAGTGTTATCTATACCCTCTTTCAATCTGCCTACAAGTACCTGATATGCAGGTGCCTGGTCTACCCATAAATATACCATCAAATAAGCTTATTTTTTCATTGATGGCACTACTAACCAGGATGTTGGGCGGTGTCTTTGGAATTGGAGGTGGAATAGCACAAGGTTCTTGCATCAATGAACTATGTTGCATGGGTAGAATTTATGTATGGTGTGGATTTTAAAGTATCCATGCATTGATGGCCATAAAGGTCTTGAACCCCATTTTTGATGGGTCACATTATTTTTGGAAAATTACCACCAGTAGTGTTATTGTCTTCGTTTGAATTTGTTCCTAGTAGTTAGTAATTTGTATTGTATTACTAAGATGATGATTCATGAGGTTAATCTTCCATTCTTGTTTGTTTGTGCCATTATTTATTTTATTACTATTTTAGTACTGAAATGAAATAATGATTTAGTGCTAACAATCTCATTATTATTACTGGCTTTTAAATTTTAATTGTGCAGACTTTAGAGTCTAGGCAAGGACATGGATTTCCCTACAAAGTTATTTGATTTATGAAATTTGAATGCTTTAATTGTTCTCAATTTGTAGTGACAAGCAACAATAACAATTAGAGCTGAAAAATGCTAGAAGAAAAAGGTTACTAATACCAACACACTCCTTGTTTAAATGATGTTAGTCTCACTCCTTATTTAATAGTTTCCACTCTATTATAGTTGAATGTGTTGCTAGTATTACTCACAATAGAATTATGAGAGTAAAAATAATCCAAGTGACTATAGTAGATGCAATGATGAAACACAACAATGCAAAATGAATGAATTCTCTTAAAACCATACATAAATAATGATCTGAATATGAGATTTCCAAGAACTTGAAGTGCTTCAATTATATACAAGACAAATAAAACCTGAATATACAAAGGGGAAGGGCAGAAAAAGAACTTTTGACAAAGCACCAATCACTGTAATGGGATATGAATCAATTTTGGAAGCTACAATAACTACAAAAATAGTATAAAAGATAAATGCTATAATAAAAAGTGTTCCAGGAACCTTGTGCAATTCATTGAAGTGATCTTAATGTAGAACTAAGACTCCTGCAAGTGAGGTCTGTTCATAACCAAACTGCCCTCATCTTGGCCATAGTGTGTTTTGTTGCATCACTTCTTGGGGCGTTAGTGGTACAAAGAGCAATTCGGAAGCATGGAAGAGCCTCTATAATAGTTATCTTGGTTAGCGTAGTGATGTTTGTGAGTATGTTAGACAAGTGACCTCAGATATCTTAAGAATGGGGGCTTGAATTAAGATATTATAATCTATTTTCCCAATTAAAATTCTACTTTGATTTTAATGCAAGTTCCAAGTTCCCTCAAAGATGAGTTTCTAAAAGATGATTCAAAATAAACAATCTGAACGTAAGTGTAAAGCAACAATAAATAAAGGATTTGAAGGGAAGACAAAGTGCAAACTCAGTTTTATATTGGTTCAGCCACACCCTTGTGCCTACGTCCAGTCCCCAAACAACCCGCTTAAGAGTTCCACTATCTTGTAAAAACCCGTTACAAGTTCTAAACCACACAAGGACAACCTTTCCTTTGTGTTTAGATTGCTTTACAACAAGAGGCCCTCGGTCTCTTAATCCCTTTTCAGAAGTATGAAGAAAAGAAGAAGAAATCTCTCTTGAAAGAGATAGATTGTACAATGAAGAACTCAAATAATTCCTTGTTGAATTGCAAGTGTTTTGGCCAAGGAATGTTTTAGACAAATTTGCTTTTGAGAGAATAAGACTTTTTGTTCAGAAAAAAACTCTTAGCAAATTCGTGTTCCAAATCATATTTATATGGACCTTTGATGGTCATTCAAAAACCATTTGAATAGATTTGACTCTTGGAAATTATTTTCTGAAAATCTCCTCTAGTAATCAATTACAAGACTTGTGTAATCAATTACAGGCTTTAAAATTTGAATTCAAACGTTCAGTAACTACTGGTAATCGATTACATAGTGTAAAATTTGAATTCAAATTTCCAATAGCTATTATAAATAGTTTTAACTGGTGGTAATCAATTACAATCCTTGTGTAATCGATTACATGTTTTCAAAAACATTTAAAAACATTCTAAAAGCATTCCAGGAAGCTTTTTGGCCACTGGTAATCAATTACATCCTATTGTAATCGATTACCAGTGAGTAAATCTTTTGTAAAAACATTTTAGCTTAAATTCTTTGGCCAAACCTCTTTTTGTTTCAACTTGGAATTTCCTTCCTAAGACTCTGAAGATTATCTTGATCATATATGTTGAATTTCTTGGCTTCTTGTCTTGAATGAAACTTTGAGAAGCGCATGATCCTTTGGTATCATCAAAACATCAAAATAACTTGAGAAGCACATGATCCTTTGGCATCATCAAAACATCAAAATGACTTGCTTCTACAATCTCCCCCTTTTTGATGATGACAATTCAATTCCTGAAATCAAGATACAAGATACAAGATAGAATATAACGTTCACTCATCCCTTACTCCCCGTATGATTTGGAATTTATGATTTCTAGATTTCTAAGCTTCTAAGCCTTGTTTCTCTCCCCCTTTGGCAGCATCAAAAAGCCAAAGTGCGTGAAGACTAAAATAATTCAATCACAACCAGAATCAGTCAAACAGAATGTGCTAAAAACCACAATCATTCAACCATCCAAACATAAGTAATGTAGTAAAACAACCAAAGTTAGAAGTTGTAATGAAAGCCAAAATACATGGCCAGAAAATAAGTACGGAAAAATAGAAACTAAAACATAAATAACTGGAATCTAGGAATCCGCAGGAGGATCAAAGCAACGGTGAATGAAACCTATGTCGTTTTCAAGTTGTGTGATGCATGTGCCCATCCCTACAAAGTGAGCATCAATGGCATCGATACGACCATCCAAGGAATCAAAGCGCTCACCAACATAGGTACGGGAGTGTGTTCATCTTGTGGAGGTTGTGTGTCCTTCCTCAACCATTGCCCATCCATGTCCTTACGATAGTCGAAGGAGGTAACCGCACCGACACCAATGGCAAAAGAGCATTTGACTTGCACAAAGGGCTCATTATCCAAGGGAATTTGAAAATGATGAAGAAACAAAGTAACAAGTTGTGGATAAGGAAGAGGTGCATTTGACCGCAATGCCTTATCCATGCGGTATATGATCAAATGGGCCCAGTCGATCGGACGACCGGTGAGAAAATCCCACATCAATATTAAATCCTCTTCAGAGGCTTGAGCTAAGTTTGATGATTTGGGTAGTAAGATGCGATCTATGATGTAGTGCATGATGCAACAATCGAATGTCAATGAACCGGCAAGCAGTTTGCTGGTCATATCCGCCTGATCATTGCAGACCATACGACAGGCATCATGACTGGAGTAGTCAAACTTCCAGTCGTCAACAAGGGTGCCCTCAAAAGGTGCACCTTGATGGGGTAGATGTGTCAATGAAAAGAAAACAAATTCATCAATAATCATGGATATGCCATGCACCTCAGAAACTAATGTGCTACCCTGAATTTGCAAATTTGAATAGAAGACTCGGACTAATTCAGGATAATATGGTAATTTTAATGACATAAAAGGAATTAGACCAGTGTTTTGAAACACTTGATAGCAATCAAATGTTTCCCCATCAAAGAATTCTAGGTCAAGATATTTGGGATCAAGAATTTGACGAGATTGAAAGATAGAGGAGTACTAGATACGTTGTTCATCAGATGAAAACAGTGTAGAGGATGACAAGGAGGGTGGAATTGGTGTCGGGGATGCTCTGGTGGCTCCAAGACATGGTGTTCTAGTTACCTCAGTAGAGGTGGATGAACCCTTGCGCTTCTTGGATGATTCTACCATTTGGTGAAGTTATTGATGATTTTGATCAGTTGGAATGAAAGAAAATAAAAAATGATGAAAAATGGGCTTTGTGGGAGGTGATTTGGTTGAGAAACGAGTGAGATATGGTGTTTGGAAGTTTGGGAGAAAGGGGGGCGTCATAGCTCGAGTTTTCGTGACTGCAGCTTCTGAAACGTGTTCTATTTATAGAAGATGACATGTTGTAATCGATTACAAGGTTTGGTAATCGATTACAGGAGCACTTAGTCTTTTGGTAATCGATTACAGGCTGCTGTAATCGATTATAGCGTATCTGTTCTTGTGTAATCGATTACACGTAATGGTAATCGATTACCAGAACACTAACTAGGCTTTTTCCCTTGAAATTACCTATATCTATGCTAAAAAAAATCTAACTATATCAATCATCAATACTGATAATCATTCAATTCAATCAAGCAAGCATCAATCACACAATAACACATCAATCAAACACAATCAAAATCTTACAATCAATCAATTATCAAACACAAATACTACTAATGGAATTAACAATTATAAATAACCACTAATAACACACTATATGAGCCTTTTCTCTTAAAAATTCCTAAGTCTATGTCTAAAATCATCATCAAATTCTATCAATTAACCATACTAACAAGAATTTAATAGTAGTTAAGCAAAATCAAGCATAATATCATACTTAATCAAAAAAAACACAATCAATCAATCATGAAACATAAATATTTCAATCAATCAATCAATCCTTATATATCCAAATCACTAACATCTAAGAGGCCTAATTCTCTTCTAATGGTAAAAAATGTTTCCTTGGGGAGAGGTTTTGTAAAGATATCAACAAGTTGATTCTTTGTATCAACAAATTCTAGCACACAATCTCTCTTCAGAACATGATCTCGCAGAAAATGGTGCCTAATTTCTATATGCTTGGTTCTAGAATGTTGAACTGGATTTTTGGAAAGATTGATTGCACTTGTATTATCACATCGAATAGGTATATGATCAAGAAGGATTCCATAGTAAGAAAGTTGTTGCTTCATCCATAAGATCTATGCACAACAACTGCCGGCAGAAATATATTCCGCTTCAGCAGTGGATAAAGCAACACTATTTTTCTTTTTACTATGCCATGAAACAAGAGCAGATCCAATGAATTGGAAAGTCCCACTTGTGCTCTTTCTATCAGTTTTGGATCCGGCAAAATCAAAATCAGAGTATCCTATTAAGTTACATGTTGAGTTCTTAGGATACCATAAACCTAAATTGATTGTTCCTAGTAAGTATCTTATGATCCTTTTTACTGCGCTCAAATGTGATTGTTTGGGGTTGGATTGGAACCTAGCACACATGCATACACTAAACATGATATCCGGTCTACTAGCAGATAAATAGAGAAGAGATTCGATCATACCTCGATATTGTTTCATGTCTATAGACTGACCAGATTCATCTTTGTCTAAGTAACAACCAGTGCTCATAGGTGTAGCCATGTGCTTTGCACTTTCCATCCCAAATCTTTTGATCAATTCTTTGCAGTATTTTGCTTGGTTGACGAAAATACCTTCTTTAGTTTGCTTGATTTGTAATCCCAGGAAGTAATTTAGTTCTCCCATCATCGACATCTCAAATTCGCTTTGCATATCAAGAGAGAACTTGTGGCGTCCCTAAATTAATGACTGGTTTAATAGTAATAATTTAAATAACAAAAACCATGGTAATTTTTTTTTTCTTTCTTTTTCTTTTTCATTTCTTTCTCTTTTTACCATAACTAGGTTTAGAAGGAAAATCCTCACTACAAAGTCTTGAATGGCCAGTTCACAACTTTATTCGGAGTCATTTCTTTCTTACCGCTCATAATTCTCTAAATTATTTTGCTATTTCAAAAGGAAGAATATACCAGCCATTACTTTAGGTCGTCACGTGAAAATAAAAGGATAAAATACAGTCGATAAACTCTTTTACAAATAAAGTTGCTAATGCTTTCTTTTCAAATAACAAGATTGATCACAAATGCATTCATCATTTAAAGTTGTCCAAAATATGGGAGTTTTACAAAATATATAGTGTCATCCAGAGCAAAGGTGTCCATAGTGGTGGCTTCAGCCACAAGTACACAATAATCAAATTCTTATACATCAGGTCTACCCATACAAAACAAAAGAGTAAACCTAACAGTCAGTCCTAGATACACCCACCCTCAAAAAGTATACAAAACTAATCCAAAAAGCTGTCCACTCCACCGTGCGCTGAAGCGTCCGTGCAGGGTCATCTGGATGCACCAAAAAAGTAGCCGTGAATCGAATGGTGCCCCGAAAACGGCACCTCGTGTTGCCTTCGAGGGTCTCCCAAGCTCCCTCTAGGCACTCCATCTCTACTCGATCACGGATTAGCTGCGCCGCCATCACGATCTACAAGAAAGAAGAGAAAGGGGTAGACTCTTTCACAAGAATCTAACTGCGCTACACACGATTTGTCTCATAACCACTACATGCAAGTAAAAGGGGTATTCTAAGACTTTCCATCTCTGGTAATCGATTACACAGCCTTGGTAATCGATTACCAGAGGCTAAACTTGGATTACACAGCCTCAAGACATGAAATATGCAATAATACACTGTGTAATCGATTACACATGCCTGGTAATCGATTACCAGTGACCCATTCCTCTGTGTAATCGATTACACAGGCTGGTAATCGATTACCAGAGGCTCCCTAAGTTTCCTGACTTCGTTTTCAAGCCTGGTAATCGATTACACCCCTTGGTAATCGATTACCAGAGACCATCTTAGCCTCCTGTCTTCAATTTTAAGCCTTGTAATCGATTACTCACCCTTGGTAATCGATTGCCAGAGCCACAATCCACACATTACACAAAATTCACAGCTGGCCAGCCACCACAAGCCTCCTTGCTTTGTGGTCTTGTTTTCCTTTTATCTGTTGACTGCCAGGAGCTCGCCTGCTTAGGTACATCACAGGTTCTCACTGACCGACTATGCCCGGGTTGGGTCGGGATTGGTCAAGCTTGGTTTTGGGCAATAGCACCCCACCTGACGTCCCCAAGGTCTCCTGACCCCCGCGATATATCTCCAGGTACCACTCTGTGGTCAACAATAAAAGCAGGAAGTTTCACCCTTCAACACTTCCTCATCTCAAGCTTGTAGGATTATGGGGTACCCATCACATGTGGTACTAGGTGGCGGTCGGGCGATGGTGCACAACAAGCTTTCCACATCCACAATGCGCGCATAAACCCACCATCCCCTGTTGCCCACCTCCAAGTGAGCTCACGTACTCCCACGTAGCCCATATCCTCGTTTCTCTCAACACCGGGTCCCCATCAATCCTCTCAAGCTTCCACAACATCCAAGCAAAACAACATTCAAACCGCACAAGCTATCACAGCCAAGCAAAACAGAGCATAGGCAGAAAACTCTGCCAAAACACCAACCAAATCACAGCTTTTCTCACTTAAAGACCCCAGTAACAATTCCTTCGATCCAATTCGTTAACCATTGGATCGACTCCAAAATTTTACTGGAGGTCTATAGTGCATAAGCCTACATTTTGACCGTTGGGATCTACTAGCAAACATCCAGAACTCATTCTACATTAGACTTTCCACAGCCAACCACACACAAGCATTTTTCTGCACTTGTGCAAAATTCTGCTGCACAATTTCACAGCAAAAATTCTGCATAAGTGCAGATTTCGAAAATCACACTTCCTCTCATCCAATCTTGCTCAAATCAAATCCTACAAGTCCCAAATCATGTATCAAACATGTCTAAACCAAAGCCAAGCTTCAAACCACAGCAACACAAAATCTAGGTGTCCAAAACCCCTCAATTCAATGGGTTTTCTAGGTTTGAAAAGTGAAATTTAGAATGAGGTAAATTTGAAGCAAACTCTCACCTCACACAAGTCCATAACATCAATCTAAACTTTCTCAAACTGAATTTACACCTAAAATTCCACCGAATCAAAATTTGACTCTTCAACACCCAATTTTGCCCTAGAAATGGCTCTTTGTTCACTTTGGTCATTTGTTTTTCTCTCTAGCTCAGCCTAACCTTTCTCACATGTCCTAAATGACATTTCAAGCTAGGATTAACTCATTTTAACCTCCATTTACCACAGAATTCAGACTTAACCTTCCAACTCTCAAAGTCTCACTCTTTTTCCACTCATAACATCACATTCTCACTTTCTAACCTTAGGTTAGTTCTACCCTTCGTCTCTAACAGATTTCCATCAGTAATTTCAGCATATAAACATCACAAACATCATCACAAAAACCCTAAAACAGAATGGGTATGTTTAACTCATCCAAACATGGCAATTTCAACAAGCTTTCAACAAATGTCTTCACAAATAATCATCATACAGCATAAACCTAGCAAGACTACCCATCATATCTCCCTAAACCCCATACCCACGAAAATCAAAGGAGAAAGAAGTCCACCCAAACCTGAATTTTCGAAGTCCCACTCGTAGCCACGCACTTCACGATCCCGAAAATGCTCTCCTTTCACGATTTGGAGCAGAAATGGGCACCAAAGGTTGGAGCTTTGTATGGAGCTTTAATGGAGAATGAGGGAGGAAGAAAGGCAACGTGAGGGAGAGAGAAAGCTGTCTGAAAAAAAAGTGAGGGCTGAGTGAAGAGAGAGAAAAGCTTTTTGGTTTTAAATAAAAGGTTTTCCTCTTTTCTATTATTTTATTCAAGCTCTGCCACATGTCCCTATTTGATTGGAGCAAAAAGGGCCCACTTTCTCTTTTTGACTGTGACCCATACACAGCCACAAAAGTGAGAAAAATCTTACCTTTGAAACGCTAAAATCCTGCCTCGGTTTGCGTGCCATTTCTCTGGTTCCAGTTTTTCGCGTTTCTCTGCGTCCGTCGGGGCCAGTTTTCGAAAGTAAGCAATATATATATCAAAACGCTCAGAATAAAACCCCGAGCGTGGTTCAGAGGTTGGTTTCGTTAAATTTTAAGTCGCACGCAAAACGATGATTTTTAAACTAATTACTTAGGAATAAACCCATAACCTCCCAGTTATGGATTTCTCTTCCTTAATTAGTCTAACCCGCGTATCTTGCCCCTACTATTCCTACCCTTACCAAGAACATATATGCATATACACTGAATAATACTTATATATATATAATCATTCAAAATACATCGTTTCCAAAAATTTCGGGTAGAAATTTCCAGGATGTTACAGAACTCCTTGCATAGTGAATCATTAGTGGATCCAAAGATTATATCATCAACATATATTTGAACCAACAGAATATCATTATGCTTTCTTTTTATGAATAGTGTGGTATCCAATTTTCCAGTAGAAAAATCTTTCTCTAAAAGGAATTTGCTTAGACATTCATACCATGCCCTAGAGGCTTGTTTCAAACCATAAAGAGCCTTTTTCAATCTTTAAACATGATTTGGCTTATCTAAGATTTCAAAACTTGGGGGTTGTTCTACATATACTTCTTCTTGAATTAAGCCAAAATTCATTATGGATGCATATGCTAAAAGCATTCTAATAGCAACAGGAGCATATGTTTCTTCATAGTCTATTCCTTCTTCTTGATTATACCCTTTTGCAACTAATCTAGCCCTATTCCTAATCATTATGCCATGTTCATCTAACTTATTTCTAAATACCCACTTTGTCCCTATGATTGGATAATTTTCTGGTTTTTCAACTAGTTCCCCAACATTGTTCCTTTCAAACTGAGTTCTTCTTACATAGCAACTATCCAATGATCATCTATTATGACTTCATTTAAATTTTTAGGTTCAATCATAGATACAAAAGCCATGTTATTGCATGAATTTTTGAGAGAGTGTCTAGTTGTTACCCCTTTTGAGATACCACCAATAATGTTGTCAAAGGGATGATCTCTTGAAGCTTTCCACTCCTTTGGAAGATCATTGTTAGCTTTGACTTCTACTGGAGGATGTTCATTGCTTCCTTCTCCTTTTCTTTTAGAATCTTGTCCATGAATATCCATTTGTTCTAAAGATTCTGCAATATCATCTAAAATATCCTTTCTTGGAGAAATAGCATTAGATTCATCAAAAGAAACATGAATATATTCTTCAATAGTCATTGTTCTCTTATTATATATTCTATAAGCTTTACTTTGCAAAGAATATCCAAGGAAAATTCCTTCATCTGACTTAGCATCAAACTTTCCTAAGTTTTCTTTTCCATTGTTTAATACAAAACATTTGCAACCAAAAACATGAAGATGCGAGATGTTTGGTTTCCAACCATTGAAAAGTTCATATGGAGTTTTCTTTAAAATGGGTCTTATCAAAGTCTTATTCATGATATAGCATGCAGTATTAATGGCTTCAGCCTAAAAATATTTTGGAAGAGGAGTGTCATTTAACAAGGTTCTAGCAATTTCTTCCAAAGACCTATTTTTCCTTTCAACAACTCCATTTTGTTGAGGAGTTCTAGGTGCAAAAAATAAGTGTTCCATGTTAATGTGAGCAATCCTTTTATGCCATAGCCATGGATCATCATCTTTGCTAAGAAAACATTGATTATTACCTAGTTTTTTATTTAAGTCTATCATATAAACATTATTGACTCTAAACCCTATATGCTTTATATTTGTATCATGTACATGTTCAATGGCACATTTTTGAGAATCAAATGATACCAGATAGCCTATATCACATAATTGACAAACACTAAGCAAGTTGTGCTTAAGGCCTTCAACAAGTAGAACATTTTCAATGGAGGTTGAAGAATTTGTACCTATTTTTCCAACTCCAAGAATTCTACCTTTCTTGTTGTCACCATAAGTTACATGCCCGCTTTTCTTGGGAGAGATATGTGTGAACTTTGATGCATCTCCCATCATATGTTTTGAGCACCCGCTATCTATGTACCACTTTTTCTTCAATGGTTCCTACAAGATCAATATTATGACTTAGGTACCCAACCTTTATTGGGTCCTTGAGTGTTAGTGTGAACAACGGATCCTTTTGGGACCCAAATCATTTTAATATTGTTGCAATTTTTCCTAAAATAGCATGTAGATGCTCCATGTCCTTTTCTTCCACAATAAAAACATGTAATGAAAGGAGAATTATATTTTTGTGAGGAGGAAAAGAAACTTTTGTAAAACTTTTGTTGTTTTTCTAGTTTGTATCCAATTCCTGCTTTATCAAAAATACATCTTAGATTTCTTAATATGACATCTAGGTTGTTTTTGCCAATAGAATATTTAGCAAGTGAGTTTTGAAATTTTTAATTTCTTTTACATACTTGCTACAGCATTTACATGAATTTACTTTTTCATTAGTCATAGTAGAAGCATGAATTTTATCACTAGATTTAGAGATCGAAACTTCAGTTTTAAGAAGATCTATTTCTTTATTTAATTTTGAAATTTCTTTCTCTAAATCTGAAATTGTTTTCTTAGATGAAGAAACAAGTTTTGCCAGTTTAATAGATTTGCTATGTAATTCAGCAAATGCATCTTGTAACTCATCAAAAGAAATAGATTTGTTAGAAGATGTTACCTCTTCGTTGCTTTCATAGTTTTTGCCCATTAGACATAGATTAATTACTTCTTTTTCAGAATCATCAGACGATTCTAAGTCGTTATCATCCCATGTGATGTAGGGCTTCTTTGCCTTCTTTTCTCCAATAATCTTCTTTTCAGACTTATCAATTTTTTTTCTTAAAGATTGGACAATCAACCCTCAGATGTCCAGGTTGATTGCATTCAAAACATTTTGGTGTTTGGAATGACTCTTCAATTCTTCTTTTAGGTTTGAAGTTTGGTCTTCTTTGATTTCCTCTCATTCTAAGAAATTTGTTGAATCTTTTGACAAAGAGGCTAAGATCTTCATCTTCATCCAAGTCAATTGAATCTTCTATGTCACTTTCTTCTTGGATTGAGAATGAAGCTTTAAGCGTTATTCCCTTCTTCTTCCTATCATTTTCTTCATGTTGATTTAGTCTTTGCAACTCCATCTCATGTTCTTATAATTTTCCAAAAAGTGTAGCAAGAGACATAATAGACAAATCTCTAGATTTTGTGATGGCTGTTACCTTTGGTTGCCACTCTCTACTTAGACATCTTAACACTTTATTAATGAGATCCTCATTTGGAAATATTCTCCCTAATGATGCAAGATGATTCACTATATGTGTGAATCTTTTCTGCATATCTTGTATACTTTCATTTGTCTTCATCCTAAATAATTCATACTCATGAGTTAAAGTATGTATCCTAGATTGTTTAACATCAGTTGTGCCCTCATGTGTAACTTGTAAAGTGTGCCACATATCCTTAGCACTCCTACAATTTGAAACCCTAAAATATTCATCCATTCCTAGGGCAAAAGTAATGATGTTTTTAGCCTTTAAATTGTACTGCACTAATCTTCTTTCATCTTCAGTCCACTCTTCTCTAGGTTTTTCTATTGTTGCATTTCCAGCCACCATAGTGGGTACATAAGACCCTACTTCTACGGCTTCCCAAATGTTTAAGTCTATTGCCTCAATGAAGATTTGCATTTGGGTTTTCCAGTAATGGTAACCCTCTCCATTAAAAGTAGGAGGCCTATTAATTGAATTTCCTTCTATGAATAAGAAGTTTGTTGAGGCCATTATTCTTGAAGCTTATAAACTTTATACAAGAATGAAGCTCTGATACCACTTGTTAGACAAGTGGCCTCAGATATCTTAAGAAGGGGGGCTTGAATTAAGATATTACAATCTATTTTCCCAATTAAAATTCTACTTTGATTTTAATGCAAGTTCCAAGTTCCCTCAAAGATGAGTTTCTAAAAGATGATTCAAAATAAACAATCTGAACATAAGTGTAAAGCAACAATAAATAAAGGATTTGAAGGGAAGAGAAAGTGCAAACTCAATTTTATATTGGTTCAGCCATACCCTTGTGCCTACGTCCAGTCCCCAAGCAACCCGCTTAAGAGTTCCACTATCTTGTAAAAACCCGTTACAAGTTCTGAACCACACAAGGACAACCCTTCCTTTGTGTTTAGATTGCTTTACAACAAGAGGCCCTCGGTCTCTTAATCCCCTTTCAGAAGTATGAAGAAAAGAAGAAGAAATCTCTCTTGAAAGAGATAGATTGTACAATGAAGAACTCAAATAATTCCTTATTGAATTGCAAGTGTTTTGGCCAAGGAATGTTTTAGACAAATTTGCTTTTGAGAGAATAAGACTTTTTGTTCAGAAAAAAACTCTTAGCAAATTCGTGTTCCAAATCATATTTATATGGACCTTTGATGGTCATTCAAAAACCATTTGAATAGATTTGACTCTTGGAAACTATTTTCTGAAAATCTCCTCTAGTAATCAATTACAAGACTTGTGTAATCAATTACAGGCTTTAAAATTAGAATTCAAACGTTCAGTAACTGCTGGTAATCGATTAACATCCAAGTGTAATCGATTACATAGTGTAAAATTTGAATTCAAATTTCCAATAGCTGTTATAAATAGTTTTAACTGGTGGTAATCAATTACAATCCTTGTGTAATCGATTACATGTTTTCAAAAACATTTAAAAACATTCTAAAAGCATTCCAGGAAGCATTTTGGCCACTGGTAATCAATTACATCCTATTGTAATCGATTACCAGTGAGTAAATCTTTTGTAAAAACATTTTAGCTTAAATTCTTTGGCCAAACCTCTTGTTGTTTCAACTTGGAATTTCCTTCCTAAGACTCTAGAGATTATCTTGATCATATATGTTGAATTTCTTGGCTTCTTGTCTTGAATGAAACTTTGAGAAGTGCATGATCCTTTGGTATCATCAAAACATCAAAATAACTTGAGAAGCACATGATCCTTTGGCATCATCCAAACATCAAAATGACTTGCTTCTACAAAGTATTGTTCTAATGACTATCTTTGGACCCATAAAATTTTGGGCAGATTATCAATCAATGGAACATATGCTGTTAGAAAAATTCTTGTTTGATACTATTTATGGTTTGGATGTTGTTACATAGTTAGATGTTTTTGTTAAAATTAGTTGTGAGAGTTAGTTTGGATCCTTGTATAATTACTGCTTTTTGTATTGTAATTGAACACTTTTTCATACTCAGATCAATCGAATGGATAATTTCCCTCCCAAATTCTCTCTATTCATATCTCTCTAGTTCTTTCCATTAATAGAACTAACAAGCAAATTGCATAGGTCATCAATGGACAAACATCCAACTGGGAGAGTCCCAGCAAAGTATTTCATGTTCAACAGCATTTGTTACAAAAAGTATCAAAAAGCAAACTCAACTTTTTCCTAAACACTTGAACAAGAAAATAAAAAGTAGAACAAATTAAATTTATTTCATAAGTTAAAATCCAACTCGTGCACTTCTACTTTTAGACAATTTAGATGATAGAACTTTCATATTAGAGCCTACAAAGAAGTTTATTCAAACTTTGCCTATAACTGGAAGTTAAATAGTTATCAAAAAGCTGCCTCAACAATAAGATTTCTTTTTTCAAATTTCACAAAAGAAAAAATAATAACAAAATGGCCCAATTACAAGCATGATGCATATTTTCTTCAAGAATGCCTAAAGTACTCATAGTGAAACCTAAGTGAACAACATTCCCAACCACGTACCTCAATAGATTGTATCTTTGAGTGAGTGATGAAGAGGATTCAAACTTTTTGAGACCATGGAATGCTCAAAAGAATTTTCAGAAGTCCAAGATGCTCAGAATCAGAAAAGAAGCAGCCACGTACCTCAACAGATGCTCACAAGAATTTTCAAAAGTATAAGGAATGCTCAGAATGAGAAAAGAAGCAACCGTGTACATCAATCGTTGATGTCGGACTCCAACGGATGCTCAAACGCATGGCAGTGACAAACCCTAACTCGTGGAGTATTTGCAGGTTTAGCGGCGCCTATGGTGACACGTAACGACTAATGGTGAGGAGGAGACGGTGGTGACAAGTCACAAACTATAGTGTTGTGAGTGGCAACGAGGAAGGTCTTGCTGGTGAGGGAGAAAGGGTTTGCGAGACTGAGCACGCGGGGTGGAAAAGTGTAATAGTGAAGTGAATGGGAACCTTTTACCCACATAAATTTGTTGATCAGTATTTTTATATGTTTTATTTATTTATATATATGTCGAGGTAGAGGATGTCACATGATGAATATCTACAGGGAAATAAGAACAAATGCAGAAATTTACCTTAGAATAGTCCAAACCCCCGTAAATGTCCCCACCTAGCATGTCCATACTTCTATTATCTCATTTCTGACTCAGCACAAGCAACTCATCAAAACTAGATTTGATTTCAACACCTTGTCAATATTCAATAGTTCAAATATAGAACTACACCAAAATAATAACTGAAATGAAAATGACCTCTTGCACTTTGTTAACAATCTTCCCAAGCCCCAATAAGTACCACTAGCAACATTTGTCCCACTAACCCTCTCAAATTTTCCATTCCCGCAACCTATATCAACAGAAATTGGAAATACAAATCAGAACCTGTTAGTCTTTTGGCTCATTTTTGGAATTTGGATAGACTTCTAAATAACTACTTACAAGAGAAGAAAATTGGATGATAAAATGGTTCAAACTTCTCCCACAAGTTTAAATCACCATATGTAGATCGATCAACTTTTTTAAAAGAACCCTCATTTAACTTTTTCAAAAGCTAAAATTCATAAGTTAATTTTAACCTTTAGGAGAAATTTGATTCAGTTTACCTCATATTTTCTTCTCCTACAAGTGTTGGTTGTGAAGTTTATCCAAATTTACTTTTTAGTAAATAATATCCAAAAAAACCAAAAATTTTGGTTAAATTAGGAATCAATACAACATGTACCATGATCATACTAACACCATATCCAATATTAACCAGAATATAAGGGAATTGTTAGACAAGTGGCCTCAGATATCTTAAGAAGGGGGGGTTGAATTAAGATATTCCAAACTATTTCCCCTAATTAAAAATCTATTTCACTTTTTAACCAAGTTATGAATTCCCTTAATGACAATCTTCTTAAATATTAATTCAAATGAAACAGTTTGAATATGAATATAAAGCAATAATAAATAAAGGAGATTAAGGGAAGAGAAAATGCAAACTCAGTTTTATACTGGTTCGGCCACACCCTTGTGCCTACGTCCAGTCCCCAAGCAACCCGCTTGAGAGTTCCACTATCTTGTAAATTCTTTTTACAAGTTCTAAACACACAAGGACAATCCTTCCTTTGTGTTTAGAATTCCTTTACAACAAGAGACTCACAGTCTCTTAATCCCTTAGAGAATGAGAAGAAGAAGAAGAACAAATCTCTCTAGAAAGAGATGGATTTTACAGATTGAGCACTCAAATAATTCCTTAATGAATTGCAATTGAATTGGCCAAGGAATTCTTAAGAGGATAAAATGAATTTGCTTTTAGAGAGGATAAACACTTGTTGTTCTGAAAATCTCTCAGCAATTTCGTGTTTGAGTCACATATATATAGACCATTGGTGGTCATGAATAAAGCCTTTGAAAAGTTGTGACTCTTAAAATTATTTTTCTGAAAATCCTGTCTGGTAATCGATTACCGTAATTGTGTAATCGATTACAGCTTTTAAAATTTGAATTAAAACGTTCAGAAACTGCTGGTAATCGATTACCATATATGTGTAATCGATTACACAGTGCAAATTTTGAATTCAAATTTTAATAGCTGTTGTAAATCAGTTTTGGCCACTGGTAATCGATTACATCCTCTGGTAATCGATTACCAGAGAGTAATTTTGTTGAAAAACACTTTTTAGCTTAAAATTCTTGGCCAAACCTTTTGCTAATCCAATACCCTTCTATTTTAATATCCTTTCTAAGACTCTATAGACTGTCTTGATCATCCATCTTGATTAACTCTAATTGCTTTGTCTTGAGTAAATCTTTGAGAAGCATATGATTCATGTAATCCTTTGGCATCATCAAAACTTTCAGCTTGATCCTTTGTCTACAGGAATAAATCAATAGGTTCAATTTGAGCAAACTCTTTGTGCCCCTCCATGTGTGTCAAAGCTTCTTGACGAATTTCCTACTAAGTGGTAGAACTTGTAATCAGATATTTGGATACATAATAGTAAAACATGATTTTGTTGTTTCACTGTCTGTTGTATAAAAAGAAACAAAATGTATACTAGGTGTTCTTTTTTTGTAATTATTTGTTGAAGCAAGAAATAAAAACATAGAATGTTTTCTCAAACAAAGCAAGCCATGAACATTTTCCGTATAATTAATAGGAGAAATGAATTTTTTTTTTTTTACTTTGGTCCCTTAGTAAAATTCAGTCATTAATTAAAACTAGCTTTTATGGCCATACATTCTTCAAAGAATTGCAACTGGTTAGATTATCTCCTTTTTGTGAATGAAATGCATGCAGTTTTCTAGCAAATCATGGGATTTAGCTTTAGTAAAGTATAAAAAAATTGGAGTACTTTAGTGCTCCTTAGTCAAGGTTCTAAAAGTCTACTAACAATTGTTGTTCGCACTCTCTTTACACAGAGGAAGAACACACAAGCACACATCATTATTGTCTCATATTTTGCATTTTCTATGTTTCTTCAGTGAAGGTTCTTTCTGCTTTATTTTTACTATTGTGTAATCACTATCTTCGCTGCTATATGTACAATTGTAAAGATACCTCTTAATGGTAAGGGATTTTATAGTCTATCTTTCATAAAATCTCATCTTCTCAATTTATATTTTGATAGAGTGCTTTTGTGTTCTTTAATGTATTTTCCAATGATAAAAGTGTATCATTGTTGAAGCAGGAGGGACAAAGTTTGTTGAGTGCTATGTCTGTAATCAACATTGACACTTGAGTAAAAACTGTGCTAAAAATACTCACAACATTAATCCAAAGGTATTATTATTTCCTTTAGTGTCGTTCCTTGTAAAATATAAAATTATATTAGTTGAATCAACAAAACTTGTCCCCTGTAGGTCGTGTCTAATCTAATACAACTATTTATTTACACTACGATGGTTGTTGTAAAATATGTGGTGGTGTGACACATTTGGCAAAGAATTGTCCTACATTCAAATTAAATGTGCATCACAAAATAAAATGATTATGATGCCAATAAAGAAATCGAATCAAATTTCAGTTGCCCTTCATTTTGCTTCCTATAGGTTTATGTGTGGCATGTAAGCACTATTTTGTAAAGATTGCCTTGTGTTTTGTACGAGAAATTTATCAATAAGTTTTTGAACAGACCAATAATCATATATAAAATTCATGTTGTTACATATGATATGTTATTATAATTAATCTTGTTATGGCAATTGTTTTCAATTTTCAATGTTTAACAATTGGTTTTGGTTGTAGGTACAAGTATTGGACTGGCCTAGGAAGTTAAGTCTAAGTTTTATGTTGTTGTTGGTTCACTCAACAAAAAATCGTATATACCGCTGGCAGCACCGTAGTCGTTGTTTTTGTTAGTGAGCATCTTTCTAGATATGAGTGTAATTGTCATACTTATGTGCTTGTTACATGTTTGCTCTTCTATGTCTACTATTTAATAATAAAGTTATGTACATTGTGAGTGACCCATAGTTTCCTGTTTGAGTTTCAATACAATGATTTATATAGACAGTTTGGATTAATCGTTGTATTGAATCTTGAATTGTTCATTTGGACAGTTTGGGAATAGTCATTTTTTATACTTTATTCATACTTATAGGTTAAGTATGTTGTGTTAAATTTGATGCAATTTTAGTTTACTACATATTGCTTTGCTCTCTGGGGGCATACATGATGGTGGTGACTACATGTCACCGCTTTCATGTCGTGTACTTGGAGACCAATGCAAAATGCTATCGAAATTTCATCAAATTTAGCATAACATGTTTAACTGGTACGTATGAATCAAGTATAAAAAATATCTTCCTAAATGGGATAGGACCACACCTATTTTATGAAAAAGTGATATTTGCATGCATATTGGATAACATAGTCAATACCAGAAAACATCAAACATGGATCGAAGTTGGATGAAAGCATCACGCATAAGTAACCAATATGAGAATGGGGTTGAAGAATGCTTGCAATTTGCATAGCAAAATGCACCAGTAATAGGTGGAAAATATTTTTGTCCATGTGTACAATGTGGGAATGGGAGACGATACTCGATGAATGACATAAGATCTCATCTTATATGTCATGGGATCATTCCAAATTATATAAAATGGATATGGCATGGGGAATTTCCAGGAATTGCAACAGTCCCACAAAATGAGTCAGTTGATGTACAAATTGGAGATCATATAGAAGAAATGATTTGTGATCTTGGACAAGAGGGTTTTCAGCAAGCACATGCATCTTATTATGATAAATTACAATGTGATTCTAAGAATTCATTATATTCGGGATGCACAACCTTCACACGGTTATCGACGGTGTTAGCTTTGGTGAACTTGAAGGCAAGATTTGGGTGGAGTGACAAAAGCTTCACTGAATTGCTTGCATTGTTGAAGAATATACTTCTTGAAGATAACACGTTACCCAAAAAAGACTACCAAGAAAAGAATATTCCCTAATGATTGCATTTTGTACAGAAATGAGTTTGTCGAAATGCGCAAATGCCCACATGTAGGATCTCATGGTACAAAATGAATGATGACGCATGTAGTGATGATGCAACCGCAAAAAATGGTAGTCCAACAAAGATGTGCTGGTATCTTCCAATAATTCCAAGGTTTCAGCGATTGTTTACTAATGGACATGATGCAAAAAACTTAACATGGCATGCAATTTGTAGACAAACATATGGATTGCTCTGACATCCCGTTGATTCTCCCCAATGGAAGACAATCGATCATTTGTATCCTACTTTTCACAAAACCCAAGAAACCTTAGGCTTGGTCTTACTTCATATAGAATGAATCATTTTGGTAACTTAAGCACCAACCACAGTTCATGGCCTATTTTGCTGATGATTTACAATCTTCCTTCATGGTTGTGTATGAAGCCAAAATACGTTATGTTGTGTATGATGATAGCGAGTCCAAGAGAACCAAGAAATGATATTGATGTGTATCTTACTCCCTTGATTGAAGACTTGACAAAACTGTGGGTACACGGTGTTGATGTGTATGATAGGAATGTCCAGTAGACCTTCAGGTTTCATGCAATGATATTTTGCACCATTAATGACTTTCCAGCTTATGGTAATTTGAGTGGATATAGTGTCAAAGGACACCACGCATGTCCTATCAAAAAGAAAGAGACAAGTTACATCCAACTGAAACATGGAAAGAAGACAGTATATGCAAGGCATTGAAGATTTATGAAACCTTATCACCCTTATCGAAAAATGAAGAAACCATTTAATGGAATCCAGGAGATTGAAAGTGCGCCGAAACCACTAGCTGGACACCAAGTTTTTGATCGGGTGAAGGACATCATAGCTATATTTGGCAAGACACAAAACAAGGATGCATTTGAAAACAATTGATTGTTTGACATTTTATGGACCTAAGAGAATACCAATTCATTTGGTACCCACAGAGCAAGCAATTAAATTTTATCAGGTATTGTGATTCACTCTGTTTAGAGAAACTATAATAGACTAGACTCAATAATGTTGCTTACATCTGGCCTAAATTGTAGTTCACAAAACACTTGAGTTGTTTGTGCTTACAAAGTTGAGAAACTAAGTTTATTTTCGATTCTAAGAATCATTGGAAAAACAATTTGCATTTTTTTTCATGTAATTTAAAAAATTGAGAATGCCATTTTATATGGGTTTACTGCCATCAGGTTGTAGATTTTTTGCTTATGTTTACTAGAACATGATACCTGAACAAAAGAATAGTTAGGGGTGAAGAAGCTATTTCACTTCAATAATATTATATAGCCTGCGTCAACATACTTAGGTGGAATTTATATATACTTCTAGTTATGTATATGCGGAGTTGCATTAGACTCTGGATTCTCTCTATTTTCACTGCCTTGCCTCTTGCAAACTGACTTTATCTTTGTTTGTCGTGGGCAAATTTGGTCCTATATTCTGAATTCTCTTTCTATATGAAAAGTGTGGTAGTGATATGCAAAAATATTGTTATATGATAGATCTATTAATTTTGATTGGTCATCCATGAATATTTTTCTCCACTCATCTCTTTGTGTCACAAAAATGGACAACTATCTTGTTTGATTGTTGATGAATAAAAATATGATTATGATAGCCACTAAAACTTAAGGAACGAGAATATATATAATTTATATATGTATGTGCATGTTGGTATATTATTGCATGTCAATGAAGCAAGGAAAAGGTAGAGAAGCATTGAGGGGGTTGTGAGGGTCAAATATAGTTTAGTATTTACATACAATGCAATCACAAATCAAACAATAAGAGCTTACAAGGTTTAAGTTATTTATAGTTGTTGCAATACCTTCTACTATTGAAGTTGGGATTGTGGCTCCTATGACTGTCTTGGTTCAGAAGCTTCAAAATGCCTTGTCCTCCTTGGAGCGTTTCCGTGCTGTGCTGAGTCATTCATCTAGGTCATCTAGTGGGAGTGCACGCCTCTCCTCTGGACTAAGTGTTTTATCTCAGCCCTTCAAGTTGTGACTTTCTCAAGCCCGGGCTGAAAAGTCACTTAGGGATTATTCATCCAATATTGTATTGGTTGATCCATTGGGAAGTTTAGCAATGATTGAGGAATTTGTTTGGCCTCATATCCAATGAAGTGAATTTGGTCAAAAGTCCATTGTACCCACTAGGAATTCTAAATCTGGGACAACTCATGCAGAAGCTGGTGTATCCTTTCCTACTACCTGTCGCCATTCTACTAGATCTAGATCATCTGTTAATATAGGTGATACATCTAGAAAGGAAATAACTCAAGATAAAAGTACAAGCTCTTCCAAGGGTAAGGGAAAAGTTGTATTAAAGCCTGCACAAGAGGTGGCAAGAGGACCTCAGACCAGAAATGCTACTCCCAGAAGAGCAGCTTTAGATAAAGATGCACAAATGAAGCCTGTAAACGATGACTTTACTTCTAAGGTATACCGATGGAAACTGAGTTAGGGGTTGTTATGAAAATTATTTGTAGAGAATAATTGCTATATAAATCAATATTAGAAACTCAAATATTTGTCTTAGAAAACAGTAATGTATTACAAATTGCAGGATGGTAGTTATGTATAGAAAATAACTACTGGTAGTTATGTATTTGGAGTATATGTATTTTAGTATATGGTTTTAATTAGGCAGTTTAAATTTATTTTTAAGTTCATGGACAGAGAGTACTGTGTGGGAGACTTCTATCTCTGGGAAAGTAATTGTTGTTTTTGTATGTGATAGGAGACTCTAGTCTTTAGGACAGCAAGAGTATTTTTTTGTTTATATGTGATAAGAGACTTTTGTCTTTAGGACAACAAGTGTATTGTTGTATTGTGTGATTTAAGTGTCTTGTATATATTTTAAGCAAAGGCTAAGGCACTGTTTAAGGAAGTAAAAAGGGAAAGTTTTTTATGAGGATGCGTAAAATGCATTCCCCCTATGATTTTTAAATGTGCTCCCATATGATTTCCAATTAAAACTTTCCTCTTCATTTCTTAACTAGTGCCCAAAGGGCACTAGTGGACACTAGTTAGTAAGACCCTATATTTTATTTCATTACTTGATCATTCGATGTTCTATCATATACTTTGAAATCCTAATGATGAGTTTACAATGCTACAACTCTTTTCTTCTGTTAATCTATAACTTTCAATAATTTAGTTTTTGTTGGATGGTTTTCTTCTTTTGCTCTCCACTTCCTTCTAGCTATGTATGATATGATTATGAATGTTGTTGTTTTCATGTTGGTTTAAACATTGAAATATGAGGAGAATACTTAATAATGTCAATATAAGGTGTATAGATGCATTATTAGATTTTGCATCGCAAGCTAGAAAAGACATATGGAATTTCTCTGTAACTTTGGACACACTGAATTTTGTTGTTTGTAGATCCTTAAAATGTTTTACCTTTGTCATTTAGTTATATAAATGGCTTTTGGTTATAATTATCTATTTAGATGTATCTCTTATCAGAGAAACACTGCCAAGGTGTTCTTTTTATTATTATGTTGAACAGATGTTTTTTTGCACCATTGATTTCTTTACATACATTAAAATTAAGTTGTTATAATATTTCCCTTCAAAAGTGTTAAGTTACTAAAAATGTGAGGAACATTGTTGATCCTCATCCTTCTTGCATTAAGTGTGTATGTGTCATGAATTTTTGTATGGTGCCACTCAAAAAGTGAAAATCTATTACTGTTTACAGTTTAGTTTAGTTTTTGATTATTTCTTCCAACATTAAAATTTTCAATCAAGAAGTTTTAGTTTGTATGACTCTCATTTGGGAATATTTTAGATTATTTATGGGTGGGTTGCATATGTTTTCTATTTAGGTTATACTTTCTTGATTTGTTTTTTATTGCTTTTGATTATGGCTGTGTTTACGTGCACATTGTTTAGCTAGGTTCTCATGGTTGTTAAACTGGTGGAAGGATCTTTACAGTATAAAATACAAACCACATTCTATATGCAGTTGATAGGGCTCAACTTGGCTGCTAAACTCATCGTTTTGTTGTTATGCTTTGGACTAAATCATGAACCTAATCCAAGTATCTTGAAGTATGTATATATTAGTCATTTGTTTTTCGTTTCTATTTTTACCCTTCTATTGACATTTTTCATTGTCTACATTATAGGATGAAGATTTGGATATATCCCCTGTTGAAATTGATGAGGCATTGGTGATTGAAGATGACGATATTTCTGATGATGAAGATGATGACCACGAACATGTATGTTATATGTTATGTACTATTTTTTCTACTTTTCTTATTTCCTTGGTGATGAGTATCACATTTAAGTAATTATTGTGTTACCGTAATTTTTTTTTTGCTTTTCTAACAACACCCCCCCTAACTTTTTTACATTTAACACGACTTTTAATATATTAAAATTGTGTCTTTAATTTTTAACTACCAACGCGGGTGTCCTTCAATCTTGTTTACATTTTTTTCAAAATGATATGTTGATGTCTTTCTATCATTTCTTTGTTTTCTATTTTTTCTTCTTCTAGGTATAATGATGCAATGAAGTTTTAGTTTATTATCTTATGCGAACTATCCAAGCCTCTGACCAATAGCTCAATCTAGGTGTTTTGTTTCCAAAATTTAAAATTTAGCTACCATCATTATTGTTAACCAAGATTGAACGTTATAGTTAAATTCAATTGTATCTATTCTTAAAAAATTGGTGCTTGTTTTATTTTTATCGATGCAAGTACTGAGGGATGGTTCTCTTCCTGTTTGTTCACCCAACAACATACACGATGTGAAATTAGGCAACTTAGCGGAGGAGTGTAATGTTGCTCCTGCAACAAGTGATGGCCAGACTAATGCTGCCTTAGGTTCTAGTAGCACAGCTAGTACAGTCAGGGGATCAGACTCTGCTGATTTTAGGAATGACTATGCCTTAAGCTCAAGAGGTGCAATGTCATTTGTTGTTGTTGCTATGGTTGGACTTAGATCTACTAATAACAGAGGTATCAAGGGTGGAAGAGATCGACTAGGGCATTCGTTGTTTGGTAGTTCTAATGATCCTCCAAAGTTGATATTTACTGCTAGTGGGAAGTAGCTTAATAGGCATTTGACTATTTATCAGGCAATTCAAAGGCATCTTGTGCTAGATGGTGATGAGACATTTGCTAACAATAGTGACTATGTATCAAGTGACGGAAGCAGGTTGTGGGGTCATATTTATACTATAACTTCTCAGAGGGTCGAGAACTAGACAGATAGGACTCCCTCTGGAGGTTCAACTGTAGAAGCAAGCTTCATGATGATGATGAATCAAGATTGATTCAAAGATTTTTGATGATAACAAAGATGATGACAAAAAGCCCAAGAGAATGAGTTCAAGATTGAGTGAAGAACACTTCAAGAATCAAGAGAAATTTGATTTCAAGATTCAAGAATCAAGTTTCAAGAATCAAGAATTAAGAATAATCAAGTTGAAGATTCAAGAATCAAGAAAAGACTCAATCAAGATAAGTACTAAAAACATTTAGTAGCACATGAATTTTTCACAAAACCTTTTACCAAAGAGTTTTTACTCTATGGTAATCGATTACCAGTTTACTGTAATCGATTACCAGTGGCAAGTTTTGTTTTGAAAAAGCTTTCAACTGAATTTATAACGTTCCAATCAATTTCAAAATGGTGTAATCGATTACAATATATTGGTAATCGATTACCAGTGTGTTTGAACGTTGAAATTCAAATTCAAATGTGAAGAGTCATATCCTTTCACAAAAATGCTTTGTGTAATCAATTACAATGATTTGGTAATCGATTACCAATGATAAGTTTTGAATAAAAATCAAAAGATGTAACTCTTCCAATGGTTTTCAAGTTTTTCTAAAGGTTATAACTCTTCTAATGGTTTTCTTGACCAGGCATGAAGATTCTATAAAACCAAGACCTTAACTTGCATTTTACAACACATTGAATACATTCATTACAATCTTTTACAACCTTTGAGTCCCTTTGAACATCTTCTTGAATTTCTTCTTCTTCTTTATTTGTCAAAAGCTTTCTAAAGTTTTCTGGTTTTTCCAAACCTTGAAAACAAAACTTGTGCTATTCATCTTTTTCATTCCATTCTCCCTTTGCCAAAAAGAATTCAACAAGGACTAACCGCCTGAATTCTTTTTGTGTCTCTCTTATCCCTTTTCCAAAAGAACGAAGGACTAACCGTCTGAATTCTTTTGAGTCTCCCTTCTCCCTTGTCAAAGAATTCAAAATGACACAGTCTGAGAATTCTTTTGATTCTTCCCTTTTCCTAAAACAAAAGATTTCAAAGGACTAACCGCCTGAGAATTCTTTTGTTTCCCTTTCACAAAGTTTCGAAGGACTAACCGCCTGAGAACTTTGTCTTAACACATTGGAGGGTACATCCTTTGTGGTACAAGTAGAGGGTACATCTACTTGTGGATCAGTTCTAGTGGAGGGTACATCCACTAGGTTGTTCAAAGAGAACAAGGGAGAGTACATCCCTTGTGGATCTTTGCTTGTAAAGAAATTTACAAGGTTGAAAAGAAATCTCAAGGATCGCAGGTCGCTTGGGGACTAGATGTAGGCACGGGTTGTTGCCGAACCAGTATAAAACTCTTGTGTGTTTGTCTTCTTCTTCCCTACTCTTTTAATTTCTGCTGTGCACTTTAATTATTGCTTTTACTTTTGGTTAAGTTTTTATTTCTATTCTTTACTTTCTTAACAACATAGTAAAAGCCTAAGAAGGGTAGTTTTTTAATTAGTAAAGGTTCAATAATAATTAATTCAATCCCCCCCCCTTCTTAATTATTCCGAGACTACTTGATCCAACATCAACCTCTAATGCTTCAAAATCTTGCAAATTTGGGTTTGTATCGAATTCTAGTTCTGAAGTAAAGCTACATCAGACATTTGTACTAGATAGTATTTTGCAGGGAGAATCATCCAAGTCATGGTATACTCCATTTTTTCTTAATATTCAGCGTGTTAACTATCTATAAATTAAATTAAATTCACCATATCATAGAGTGAAGGTTAGCATGTGTGAACACTAGTCTCTAAGCTTGGAAACTGATTTATAGTTAATAGGCTGCAAAAGATCATTCTATTAGCATAAGCTTTTGTTACACCAAAAGGTTTAAGTATTTGATATTTCAGGTTTCAATTGTTTCTTTTTGGCTTAATTTTGAATTGTAAGTACATCAATTGATTCTTTTTAATTTTCAAATTGTTCTTTTTAAGATTTAGGTGCAATAAATTTTTTTAAAAAAATAAAAATAAAATCACATCAGTTATTCCTTGAAATCGTCTTAGAAGGGAGTCTCTTCTAAGATGGTTATATCAAAAGACCGTCGTAGAATGTTCAACATTCAAAGACAGTTATGGGCTCATATCCGTCTTAGAATGTAACACATTCTGAGATGGTTTTGACCTCAAAACCATCTTAGAATGTGTTACATCCTAAGATGATTATGACCTCAAAACCATCTTTAAATGTGTCACATTTTAATATGATTTTGAGGTCAAAACCATCTTAGAATATGTCACTTTCTAAGACGGTTTCCAACCCGTAACCATCTTTGAATGTTGAAACATTCTATGACTGTCAAAGAACCTTTGTCATAAATGGAGACAACATCTACGACGTTGGATACGATGACTATTAAAAAATCATCGTCGAATGCATAACATAACTGACGTAGAAGAGCGATTTTCTAGTAGTGCATGGTCCATTTTTAGATAAATATTTTCATTATTAGACTGAAATATGCAAATATCAAGTAACTTTGATATGTAGATATTCTTATTACAAGTAGTGGTGATATCCAAATATTTTCATTAAATCGGGTAACTAAATCTCGTGATTTGTTGCACATATCCATTGAGATTTTGTGATGGCCAAAACTCTATAAAAGGAGTGCATTGCTCTTTCTTTATGTCACTGAACCTGTTTCAATTTCAATATACATCATTGCATATGAGATAATGAGTGTTAGATATGGACGCTCCAATGTAATATATCTAGACTCCATTATTTTGATGATAACAAAGATATACATACTATAATACGCTTCTATGATAAAAATCCTATCATTATGATTTTACAAGTAATCATCCAAAGGGAGTTGGAATTTGTTTTTATTAATAACTTAATTCGGTGTCCAACACGCTATTATAAATCAAGCATCCAACCTTTATGAAAATCAATGTCAATACACTGAATCTTGCTTTGCACATTTAAAGGAAATAACCACTTACACTAAGTGTTTTATACTAAGCAAAGAAAAATCTATTTATGTATTGAGTTCGTGTAAGCTAGCACGATACGAATATTCTTATTCGTATCTTTATGATTTCATGTTGTCCCTTATTATTTGAATTTCAAGTATACAAAGACAAAGACAAAATGAAAGGATATCACAGTGATAAGAATCAAATCGTACAAGTAGTAGAACAAAGAACTGCAAACATAATGTATTGTTGTCCCTTCTTTCTCTCTTCCCGATGAGTTGCCACGTAGCAGAAAAGACAAGTTGTTGATAATGAAATTATTTGAGAAAGGCTCAGATCCTACAATGGATATTTTTCTGAAGCCTATATAAAGACTCTCAAGCCTAAGAGTGAAGCACGAAGAATTATTACAAGTTATCATATTCACTAAGTGCTCATCAAATATTTATTGGAAGAAAAAGTCTACACAAGCTTAATTGGTTATCCTTTGTTGTGCAAAGGTATTTTGTGTAAAACAATTGTGTACCGTTATATCCTTTATGAGAGAGTTGAATTGTTGTATTCATTCAAACCTTTATTGTTTGTGAAAGATAAGAGTGACTTATTAGTGTGTTAAAAAATATTTTGGTGTTAATACTAGTTATAGCCAGTAATGGTAGGATTGAATACTTGTTTGTAATTAATTTGATTAGTAGAATCCTTTACAAGTTGTAAAGGTTGAGTAAATCATTATAAATTAAGTGTTTCTACTTCGCTCTTTATTATTTAACTTATATTATTTTGAACATATATTTACACACTTGGACACACAAATTTGCTTTTGAAAACCTTTGTTAAAACTATTTTTTTATATCTATTGGAAACATTTGAAACCTGTTTTGACATCTTATTCAAACTCATTTGTGAAAATATTATCCATTTCAAAAAAAAATTACTTTCTTCTAACACACTATTCAACCTCCCTCCTTTCTAGTGTGATATATGTTATTTTAGTGAGAGTTTAAAAAAACCAAGTTAGAATACGGGTTACGACAGTGACATTGAATCAAGGAGTGAAGGAATCAAATAGCAATGGTTGGAGGTTAGTATTCTCATCTGATAATGTTTCCGCCTAAGTTTTTATTTGAACGTGTTTCTTTATTATTAACATGTTTAGATCGCTTTAGAAATTCTTACAAACTATTGCAAGGTTGTTCTAAGTAAAAGGCAATGAAAAGCTTCAAGCTAGATGGATTGTGGGGATAAGGAAAACCCTCCTCCAAAAAGTTTTGAAGATGCTTGCCTTGCCCAAGAGATTTAGACTTAAGAGTTTTGATGTGTAAGGTAAATAAGTGTCAGGAATATGCTCTATTTGTGGTCAATTAGAACACAAAAGTGAAGTTTGTCAAGGTAAACCTTGTCCAGTGTCCACTTTATTATATTCAGGAAAATGATAGGTCCTCATCAAATGTGATAAGTGCAAATTTACATCCTTCGCACAAGCCAATTTGGTTAATCCTAAATTTTTTATATCTTAAAGTGTTAAGCTGCTAAGCAATCAATAATGATTACTACTAAACGCTTAAATGTATAAATTTGATGCATTAGCAAGATAAGCCGAATTGTATAATTTGATATATGCCACTATTGAGGAACACAATGCTAGATTAGTCAATAGAATCTCTCTCGCAAGCATGAACATGCATCACCTATCCACATTCCATTAATATCAGATTGATTTCCAAGAGTTTAAATTCTAGAAATTAGACCATGTGTTTTGTTGACGAATTTAATCCATAGTCTTTATATTCATTTAAAAGTACATTTTTTTAACAATATATTATAAATAAACTTTTAATTTTTTATCAAATAAACTTTTTAATTTAACTGATAATATTTTTGGTATAATACTATAATATGATATTTTGAAACATATATTATAAAATATATCATACTTTAATGTTTAAATTTCATATTCTTTTATTCTACTATTTAACTATATATATTATATAAGTTAATAAATTGGATTGACTCAATGTTATCCTACATAAATTCAAACAAATGACTTAATAATATAGCTCATTTGGCAACACACTTGAATTTGTGAGAGAGAATTTGGATTCAATTCCCAAAAAATAACGTCTAAGAGAAGGACAATAAATTTTAAATGTGGTTATGACCCGAATTAACGATTATTCTCATAGTCTACCTAGAGAACTAAAATTTGTGAAAATACCTCATGATCCCACCGAAAAAATCAAATGTCTTAATTAGGGTGATTAAAAAAATCAAATAAATGATCCTGTCAAAATTTCAGATAAGATGAGGACAAAAAAAGAATCCTTCCACCCCGCTTTGAACATTAAATTTCTAAAAGAGCACAATGAGAAGCTCAGTTTCAAGTAATTACACCAGGCTCAATCCCCTTGCCACCACAAAAGGCTCCACTTGGATTAATACTTAGTTAATGCCTTTCTTGCCAACTCATCCAGTGGAAGTTTAGAGCAAATTGTGTTAGGATGTGCAAAGCCAAGCCATTGAAATTATCATGTCAATGTGTAGGAAATATTGATAACTTATCCATTGAATAATATTTTTAATTTGAATTAATTTTAACAATTTAATCATATTTAGGCTTTGAACTTCTCATATACCCATAGTTCCTTGATTAAGTAACTAACATTTAAATATATATATCTTGATTCTGGATAGTAAGTGCTAAAACTTCGCCAATAAACAGTCTAACCACCAAACACGTGCAAACTCATTATGAAGTCAATAAGTAGTTTCAACCATCCCTCCAAAGTGTAGGTGGATTGCTTAAATGATTAAACGGATTTATACAACGAAAGAGAGATGACAAAAATAAAGATCCAAATCTACAAGTGTACAATTGAATTCTTCCAAAACATTTTTGTAGAAACAAGTAGGCAAGTGGTTAAGAGAATTTTTTTTTCCATCAAGACCAGAAACTACATAAATATGAAACAGCAAACAAATATCAAACGTCCAATAGACTGTTCTAACTGAAAACCATCTCGCAAAGGGAAAGAATTTACATTTGAAAAAATAATTCCAATCTTACACGATTCGGTATGTGATAAGGAGAGGCATCACCAGAGTTTAAGATGTCAATAATCGTTTAATGCCAGTTTTCTGCTCGGATGTGAGTCTAGAGGGGAACTTGATATTGAACTTGATCCTCAAGTTTCCCTTTTTGGAAGGTTCCTTGGGAATTGGCATACCCTCTCCTTTAATAACTTCTTCGTATATCGGACTAATGACGGAGTTGGTGGAGACTGTAAGATTCCTCCCATCAAGTGTCGTCAGCTGTCCTGTGTAACTAGTCAGAGCTTCAACAAGAGATATCTTCTGTGTGACAACAAGATCATTGCCATCCCTTTTGAAGACACCATGAGGTTTCTCATCAATAATAAAAACAAGATCAGATGGTATAACTCCTCTTTGTTCATTTCCTTTCTCGGGAAAAGTTACTTTTGTTCCTCTCTTCCAGCCCGGCTTGATCTCAATGGTTAGAATTTCCTCTACAGTGATGGGCCTCCTACACAATAAGAAAACTAGTAGATTACTCGCTTGGTCACTATATCACTTTTAATATACCTAATGCCAACTAATAAAAACAGGGGGAATGACTTTTCCTTGTCTGTGTAAAGTAGTTGATTATAAAATAGTTTTACAACTGAGTCATTATTTTCTGGCACATGGATTAAGTCAATGACATGACATGCAATAAATATTAAATACCCTTCTATTTTCTGGCACAGACTAGTCAATGACATGAAGGAAAATTTCCATGAAACGAGAACCATTTATGATGAGAATTCACTGGTTGACATGAATTATCTGGACTGTTAGACATATATTAAAGAAATATGCATTGTAGATAAACATGCCAAACTCCTAATGTTTCTCAATTAACACAAATTTTAGTGTGTTTTTGCTTATATGCTCGCAACCTCTCAAACTTAAGTTTGCTCCACAACAACCATTGCTTCTTAGTTTTGGTGCATTGGAACTAGTATTAATCAATTTGTAAACACAGTTTTAATTTGCAAGCATAAACAAGAAAATTTGAGGTTTCAACAGACACACACACACATATTATAAGCCAAAGATCTCAATCAGATGCAATGAGTGACTAAAACATTTGCACCTATAATCTACTGAAAATACACATGTTTCACTAGAGATATGGGGCCTAGTAGAATGTTCTAAACCTCCTCATCAACCCTTAAACCAATATCTCTCAGCCAAGAGATTAATCTCAACTATCAATTGAATCCCAAAAAATTCCGTAACCTAATCAATGATGTCTTCGTCTAAATGCCCACTTTAATAACATCTGTAACAAGTTCTCACTTGATGGCTAAAACAGCACACAAAAGTGGCATTTGATTTCATAGTTATATTCAGATGCAAAGCCCAATTTCTATCAACTACAGTCACAAAGTAAGCCAGGCAAATACTAAGTTGAAAACTTCTCAACCAACCAAGTTCCAACAATTCAATCAAATTTCAAAATTCATTTTTAACAGTGTTGTTAAAAAGTGGCGATGGCTGTGCCATGGCAGATTGCGGTGGTGGATTTCTCACAGACTGCCATTCTATGGCCATCGCATGGTGGATTTCACATGGTGGCTGCTTTTCATGTAGTGGCCATGGCAGTAGCAACGGACATTGAAGAAATAGTGGAGTGTGAAGAAGATGAAAAAAGAGAGACAGCAGCAGAAATCAATGAGGGAAAAAGAAAAAAATGAATTTTGGGTCATTTGACCCAACCCAAACCAGACCTAAATTAAAAACCCTAAAACCCAATCCGCAAGTTGGCCCTCAACCCCTCCTTTTTTCCGTTGGAACTTTGTGACTACTCAACGCTACCTTGCAAGGAAATTTTATGTGTGTGTGTGCCCACCATGCTTCTGCGACGCAATCCGCAATATTTATATGGCAGATTTTCGGCTGACCACTATGATCCGCCTTCGATAACACTTTTTTTTCAATCATTTGGATACACATATTCTTCAATCATGCCTTAACCATGAGTCCAACACCATACTCTTTATCACAAGTCTGATAGATATAAAATCCCCGAGTCGTTATGAATAAGGAGAAAACTTAGATACAATAGTTTATTGTTTGTATTGTTCTCCAATCAAAAATGATGTTTTATCTCACTAATCAAAGCTTTCATCTTGGTAACTAAAACCAGCAGCGATTTCTGAGATAAAACACCGATTTTGATTGGAGAATAACACCACGAATACCTTTAGTAGTATTATGTATCTGAGTTTTGCCCTATCAATAATGGCATATGACCGTCAATGTACCCACCGCCAACAATATACTATCATAAATGACCTCTTCTTTTACTATGAATGGGCCTAAACTGAATATTTGTACATGGCTAAATTCCCTTTTATATCTTGAATGCCAATAAACAAATCATTTATCCCTATCCCAACTTTCCAAGCATGTTAACCTCTACATTTATGATTTAACATCCTCATTTTACTTGTAGATTCATTCACCTCAATATTTTGGGGTACTGAAACAACTAGCACAAAGTGGTATATACTCCAAAGAGTTAACAGGTCACTCTAGATTAAAACAGTAGTAATATGAGTCTTTTAACTAAGGACCAGTGTTATTTACGTGGATGGTGTCACATGGCAAAAGGCCAAAATTCCACCATATAAACACGCCACTGCCCCTTATGGTGCCGCCATGGCAGGCCTCCCTTCACAAATAACCTATGGGAGTTGGCAAAAAGTCCGCCATGACAGCTATTTAACAACACTGCTAAGGACAATCATATCTCCTCAACTTTTGCATTTATGGAACATAAATGACATTACTTTTGTGCTGATGAACATACCAAATAATATGGACCAACAAAGGCAGGAAGTTATAGGATGCACATGATCAATTGAAAAATAATAAGATAAATACACAGCACTTATATATATAGCAACAATTCCGCCTACTGAATAGAAAATGATAAAATATATAGTAGTAATAATCTATATCTGTTAGAAGCCACAAAAGGATTTTTGTATGAAAAATGAAAGGAAACAAATCAAACTCTGAGCATATAGTGAAAAGTTGATTACTTTGAGCCTACAAAACTGTAAACATATATTTCAATTTCAAATCTACCAAAATTATCAGTATCAAATACAAAAAGAAATATATAACAAAAGCAAATGATCAAAACTGAATTGGAATTTAGTAAGACAAGTTCATACAACAACAATCACATTTACAGCAAGCAACTTCATATGTTCTTCATGAAATTAAGAAAAGGAAGAAGAGAATAAGTTAAACAAGATAGATAGCTCACCCACTGGCATCAATCACATCCCTGGAAATCTTCATTTTTTTGGTAGTCCCTTTGTACAAATCCTCCAAACTGCATTGCAATGTTTTCTCAATCGGCGCACTTTTCCTTAGCACATTGCCAGGGCCTTCGCCAGCCGCACTCCTACTAAATGAAGCAAAAAGGTCATCCGCAAATCTGGGATAGCCAGATGGACCGGCACGGCCACCCATATCCCCCATTCCATAGGGACTTGAAAATCCAAAAAACTCCGAGAAAATATCATCAGCACTTCTTGGGTTGAACCGGAACATCGTGGGTCCGCCATCACTGCCACCGGAAAATCCACCAGCACCTGGGGGTGGCACCTGCCCTTTCAATCCCTCCTCACCATACTGATCATAAACACCCCTCTTTTGCGGATCACTCAAAACCTATTCACGAATCAAATCACCAGCAAAACCCATGATTCCAATTATCCAAATCACAACAAAAATTATTTAAAAAATTGCAAAATTGGACACCCAAATGATCAAATTGTAAGAAAGCATAGAAAAAAAATGGAAACTTTGATAAACCCATCCGCTTGTTTTCACAACCCAATTGGCAATACATTGAGATTGGATGGAATAAATATTGATGTAAAATCCACAATTCCAATTCTCCAAATCACAATTAAAAATAATTCAACACCTAAGAACTCTAATTGAAAGAAACAAACAAAAACATTGAAAACTTTGATAAAAGTTTTAACTTTTTTGCACAACCCAATCGGCATTACATTGAGACAAATTGATGGGTGATAAAAAACATACATCATAGGCTTCTGAGATTTGCTTGAATTTGGCTTCAGCATCCCTTTTGTTGTTAGGGTTCTTATCAGGGTGCCACTTCATAGCAAGCTTGCGATAGGCTTTCTTGAGATCCTCATCACTGACATTTCGATCCACTTGAAGAAGTTTGTAATAGTCCACACCCATTTTCCGATTTGCCTTGGCCGGAGGAACGTGCGCGTAGTTAAGAATCACAGGTGGAAGAAAGAGACGAAACAAGTCATATCACAAAAACTTGCCAAGATTCTTCCACGAAAGAAAATCTTTCACCCAACAATTTTTTTGAAATATTCCAAAATTACCCCGTTAGTTTCTTGTTTTTTTCTTTCATTATTTTCTTTACCATTTATTTCATTTTGGTTTCCTTTTAGCCGAGATCCTCCTTCCTTGTTGTGACCGGTCTTCGTGGAGGTGCATTACTGCGATGATTCGTTGGCAACTCATAGTTGTTATTGTGGTTGGTGTTGCAGTTTAATGATCGAAGTGTGTTTTTTTTTTTTTCGCAACTTGGGTCTGTCTATGTGGATAAACATACAGATTTGTAATAATAATACGGATGATGAATATGTATAACCAAAAATTTTAAAAATATATTTTTAATATTTTTTTAATAAATTTAGTTATAATTTTTTATAATATTTATGCAAATATTATTACATTAAATAAATTTCTGTTTTTAATTTTATTATAATTAATTTTGATTTAATAATTTTTTTTATATATATAAATTTTAAATAAAAATTATAAATTTAATAAAAATTTATATAAACCAAAATTAATTATTAAATTAAAATTAATTATCATAAAACTGTAAATATCAATTATTTTATAATATAATTAATCTATTAACTTGATTGATTAGAATGTTATATTAATATTATAAAAGTTTGAAATCTCATACTTATATAGTCTAACGGAAACAAGAGTCTTGTAGTAGTATTAGGGCTAGTTGTCCATCAACTTTGGAGTCATATGTCTTTTCCTTTTTTATCTTTTAGGGTTGATTTGCAATGTCAAATAAAATAACAAATAAAGTACAAAGTAAATTACATTAAATACTCCTAAGATTTCGAAAAATCATACATATATTCTATGTTTGTTAAATCTTTTTTTTAAGGGATGTTTGCATAATTATATAAAGTAGTGTTATGTGTGATTTAAAAAAAGTTCAGGAAATGAGAGTATGATTTATAGAATATAATATAAATTGGGTTCAAATATTAAGATTATTGATTTGTTAAAATTACATATAATTTTCTAAAAAATAAATTTTAATTTATTTTCTACAAATTATGAAAATTATAAAAATATATATATATTTTACTAAATTATAAAAAAAACTTATACTATTTTAGAGTAATATATAAAGAATGTGTTATGTGTAATTTGAAAAAAAAAATCAAGAGGTGAGAGTATAATTTACTTATTGAATATAATACAAATTAAGTTCAATAATAAGATTATTGTTTTGTTAAAATTACATATGATTTTCTAAAAAAAATGCTTTTTTACAATTTATGAAAATTATAAAAAAATATACTTTTTACTAAAATTGTACTATTTTATTGATGCAATTACTTTTATATATAAATGTTATATATATTTTGACATAATAACATTGTATATATATACTATATGCAATAGGTTGAATATTATAATGATTATTATACTATATTATATAATTTAATATATATATATATATATATATATATTAATATTCATTATATTGCATATATAGAGAGAGAGATTTATCAAGATGCTAGACAATCATCATAAGATAAGAAACATGTTAACTTATCATATCTCCTGATAGCACAACACAAAAAACTTAATTATTCTTTATGATATAATATGATTATCTTATTTTATTATATCATGACTACCAAACAAATCGATATGGAAAGAAATATTGAAATGGGTTAGATTATTATAAACCCCAAAAGTTTTGTTAACCAAGTTGACCTTGTAAAGTGGTCAAACTTATAAATACATCCTATCTATATATAGCTATCATATAAACAAAAATTTTAGCAGCAAGCTCCATGTACCACATGTTTTTTTCTTACAGAATCATGCACAACATGTTATGATGGTCATTTATTTTCTTTTAAATTTTTGTCTTTTAACATATACATATTTTTTGTTATATCTTTTAACATTTACTACTTACATATCTCTCAATATTTTGGCTTCAATCTCCGACACTTTCTTAGAGTTCAGAGTTGCATGGGTGTTACCATGTTGTTTGCATCATCACTGTCGGTGCTTCTCAACTCTCCTCTTTGATGGTGCTCTTGCCATCGGAATTGGTGGAGATTTCTTCACCCATCGGTTTTAAACGGATAGCCATATTCAACCCGAACCCGTCCAATAATCACCCCTTGTTATATGATATAGATTTACTAATTTCACTCCCCTATAATAAAATAACCCTCTCACCGATTATTCCCCGTATATATTCCCTTATAAGTTATATATTGTGAAAATGTTGCAGAGCAAACACAATGATATATAATAACTTGTGTATCGATTGGCGAAAAGAATTGCAGTTATTCCCATTTTCCTATTAAGGTTCAACCAAAAAATTGTCAAAAGTGACTAAAATATTTCTATCAAATTCACAATTGAATAGTTATTCCTATTGGCCAAATGATTACACTTAGGGGTGGAAATGAGCCAAGTCAAGTCAAGCTTTAATAGACTTGAGTTCGGCTTGAGTTGAATACGTAAGACTTGAGCTTGACTCATTATTTGCATAGGGTTTTTTTTTAAGGCTCGGCTCGGCTTACATAAAAGTCTGGCTTGGCCCACGAGCCTATTTAAAAGCTTGCTTAAAGACGTCTTTGATTAATTAATTATTTTAAAACCTAGTGAAATATTAACTAAAAAAAGAAACTTATAAAATTTTATATAAGTAATGTACAAATCCAAAAATAATTGATAAACAAAATCATATTGAATTCAAGTCGTTAAAGCACAAAGCATATCAAAAGAAAATAAAAAGAGCATAATATTAAAAAATGTATGGATTAGAGATGGTTTACACTAATATAGCCAAACAAAAATTATTATTAGTTAAATTAACAATTTTTAATCCAATTTTTGAATATATAATTATATTAAAATATTTTTAAAAAAAATATATCTACAATAATTTCATCTTAGTCTACTCAAGTTATATCTTATATACTATTGATCGAGGTCGTACCCGAATCAAATAAACATTAAAAATGCAGTATCTAGGAAGTGATCCTAGGTCGTCTCCCAACGAGCAATGATCAACCAAACGTTCATAACAGATAGTAATAAAACGGTAACGAATTGGGGGGTTGTTTGTTTTTGTAAATTAAACAGCAAGTAAATTTGAATTAGAAAACAATAGAATTAAAACATGTTTCCCCTTGATTCACAAGCAAGTCTCTTATTCTAGGTTACGAGAATTTATCTTTAATCAGTTCAACCACTTAATCCAACCCTAAATTAAATTACTAAGCGAAAATTAACATAAAGTTGTCATTATGTGATTCAATAACACATACATTAATTAATCATGAACGAAACTGATCATTAAGCATGAATGTAAATTAAGCGTAGAGGCAATTAATCAAGCACTAAGTATACATGGATTAATAGCAACAAATACAAAGTAATTAGTGAAATGGAAAAACTGATATGTATTCAATAGTAATAACAAAACATCAAAGAGAGTTGTACTTGATCCTCAAGAGAAAACAATGTTGGAGACTTAGCCTTCCATTAATCAATAGAAATGAAACTGTAGATTGAAGCCGAAACGAAATTGGAGAAAACGAATTTTATTCTACGTGAACAGTGTACATGAACAGTAATAAAAATTGGAATTCTAAAATCCTAGAATTATTCTCCTCTCCGAAAAAAACTCCATAAACTAAAACTTCGGTGTTGTTATATAGGTCTCCAACCCCAAAGCTCACAAATCTATTTTAAGTCCAAGCCCATAAACGAAATAAAATAAAATCTGGACAAGATAAGATAAGATTGGATGAAATAAAATCTAGATGAAATAAAATATGGATAAAATAAAATCTAGATAGAATAAAATTTGGATAAGATAAGATTTGATAAAATATAGTTATTATTATTATTATTGTTAGTTAAACAAGTCGGCTTATCAAGCTTAACTAGCTTTTTTTATAGGTTGAGCTTGGCCTTTTTATCTAAAAAGGTTTTTTAAAAAGCTTGAGCTTGACCTTTATACTAAACAAGCCGAGCCGAGCCAAGCCTTACATAAGCCGAGCCAAAAGCCTTCGACAAACAGTTGGGCTCATTTCCATCCCTAATTACAGCCTATCCAAGGCTCACTAAATAATACAAAAGTTATCTTTATTTTCTTTCTAAATTTTCAGATTTATTCTTAAACTCCTGATACATTTTCTAAAAATGCATGTGGATAATCATAATTATTATTGAATATATCATTTCACCACTGGTTGGATTTTACAAGTTCAATTACTGCATCTCCTCTATACGTCATTGTATTGCTACTTATCGAATCTTCAACCATATTTTCACTGTTCATTTTTAACTTACTGTTTCCCATTACAAATTAATTCATTACTACGTTTCAACTATTCGATGATTGTAACCCGAAAATAGTTATTTTTTTTCCATGCAAATCCTGCAAACAAATGTTGTCTTCATCCCTAAATGTGATCATCCATCCTGTATGAAAGACCTGCGCCTCATATCCTCTGAATGTGCTTTATAAAATCCTATCTAAGGTTCTGGCCAATCTCCTCAAGAAGGTTATTGGGGAGCGCATCTCAGGAGCAATCAGCTTCATTGAAGGAAGATCTATCTTGCACAATGCCCTCATAGCTAATGAGATTGTTCATCACATGAAGTGTAAGGGAGGTAAGCATGGTGAAGTAGCCTTAAAAATTGATATTTCTAAGGCCTACGATCGGGTTGATTGGCATGAGTGTATCTTATGTTGTGTGATTAGGCATGAGTGTATCTAAAAAAATTTGTTAGTGGGAGCAAGAAATAGTTTTAAATATTTTTATAAAAGTAAAATATCATAAGATATTATAAAATATATAATATTATGATAAAAGAAATTTAAAATACTCTACAAATTACAATTGATCTCTTTACATTTTTATACTTTTAAAATGTTCTATGGTTTTTTTATTATCAATATTATCAAAAATATCTTTTTTATGTATGTAATCAAACAATCATACAATCTTTCATCTCCTATACAATTTTGTATTCTATTCTTCACGAAATTCATTAGAGAGAAACATCTTTCAATTGTTACGCAAAATTAAAGTTATCATGACAAGAAAGTATATCATTAGATACACAATATGTTTTATAATTTTCACCAACATTTGAGAAAGATCAATAAAAGTTTCAAGTTCACTTTCAAGTCCCATAAGTTCCACACAAGAAAATTTTAATTTTCTTAAAACATATCCTATAGTCACAAGACATTTCCTTCCTAAGTTTCCATTTTTTTCAATTGTTTTTATTTCACTTTCTTCTTTTTTATACATCACTCTCTAGTTGTTGTTCTTTGATTCTTCTAATATTTAATTATACTAATTTCTAGTAATTTTAATTATCTACTATTTATTGCATCTTATATTATCTTATATATAAATAAAAAATAAATCTAACATCTTATATTATTTTATTTATCTTATATATAAATATAAGATAAAATAATATATTTAAAAAAATAGAAGATAAAATAAATATTCTATTTTGTCTTATCTAAATTATACATATATATTTTCTATCTTGTCAGTTTTTTATAATAAATATTATTATTATTATTCTTTTTAGATGTTACATTAAACATATGTTCTATGTGGTATTTTTTTTGTATTATTATAATAATAATGAGAATTTAATTAACTGATTTAAGGTTTGGGTTTAAACATATAATTTTTGTATTGAATGTCTTATTTTTGTTTAGACTTTAGGTTAAAAAAATCTAATAAAACTATTTAATTTTTTATGGGTATAATTATATATATATATATATATATATATATATATATATTAACAAATAAAAAAAATCTGGTGGGAGCAATTGCCCCCACGACAGAGAACAGCTTGGGCCCCCACAGCACATAACCTGCATCCGGCCATGCTGATGCTATTGTTCCATGCAGAGGGATTCGTCAGGGCGACCCTCTGTGGCCGTATCTTTATATTATATTGTGTTGAAAGTTTGACATCTTTGGTGGAGAAAATGGAGAGGAGGGATAATTTTCATGGTATTAAGGTAGCTCGTGGAGCACCGATTATCTCCCATTTACTTTTTGCTGATGATTGTTTTATGTTTTTTAGAGCATCTTCACAGGAAGCTGATCACATGAAGTTCATTCTTAACATGTACGAGACTACCTCTGGCCAGACCTTAAATCTTCAAAAATCTGAGGCGTACTTTAGTGGGAATGTGGACCAATCAACTCGCCAGGATATTCTGTCCCACATTAGAGTTCGGGAGGGCTAGTTGAATGCAAGATACTTGGGGCTGCCATCCTTGATTGGAAAGAATAAAAGATCAGCGTTTAAATATATCATACTCGTGGAGGGGTAGAGCCATATCTTTTCCCTCATTCGCTTTGTGACTAGCTCTAAAAGATGATGAATTCCTTTTGGTGGGGCTCAAGACGCAGTGATCATAAAGGTATTATTAACTGTTTGTCTTTGGAAACTTATATGGCTTTAATCTCACTCTTCTAGGGAAGCAAGATTGGGATTTGATCTCCACCCGAGAAACTATGATTGCTAGGATTTTCAGAGCCAAATATTATCCAAGACGGTACTTTTGGATGCGAAGGTTGGTACAACACATTCAGTAATCTGATGCTTGAGGGGGAAAGATCATGGAATGAGAATCTTGTCCAGATGTTGTTGTTGGATGAAAATGAAGCCAATGATGTGCTGAGAGCCCCTATCTATAATTGTATTCATTCAGATATCAGAATTTGGGGCCATGAGTCTAATGGTAATTACTGTTAGGAGTGCATATAAACTATTTATGAATAGTATTGTTAATTCAACCAATGCTCTTGTACCGGGCAATTGGAATCTCATTTGACAGCTCAAAGTGCCTCCTCGTTTGAAGCTTTTGTTGTGGCGAGCTTGTAGGGGACATTGTTCCTACACATGTCCGGCTTAGAGAAAACCGTGTTGACTGTTCCTCGGTATGTATTCTTTGCAATTCTGGTCTGGAAAATTTGTGGCATCTTTTATTTGGGTACGAGAAAAGTCAGTTGTGGTGACAAAAATTGGGTTTATGGAGTGTTGTTTTCCTGTTTTGAACAGCTGCCAGTCAACAAAAGAAGCTATCTTTGAGCTTATTGCCTCTCTTCAGCAGCCTAAGAAAGCGTTATTCGCTGCAGGGGTATGGAGCCTTTGGAGGTCCAGAAATGATCAATTATAGGACAGCAATTCTATGTATGCTAAGCAGACAGCTACCCGGGCGATTCAGTTTCTGCATGATTGGAAAAAAGCTAATGATATGGAGGATCGCAGGTGTGGTTTTACTCCATCAAACCATAACACTCGCTGGGCAGCCCCTCCCACTAATTTTTTCAAGTGTAATGATGATGCTTCTCTCTCTAGAGGCTATTTTGACTGCTTGGGGAAGCAGCCGAAAAGATGATTCGGGGGCTTTTGCTATAGCTCGAACTGGGTGGGAGACTCCCTGCATGAACATCATTGAGGGAGAAGCGATGGGAGTGCTTAAAGCTCTCACTTGGTTGACTGAGCTTAGCCTTACTCATGTTATTGTGGAATCTGATTGCAAAGTAGTTTTAGATAAAATTAACAACTTTGATACTGATGTTACAGAAATAGGATGTCATTGCTGAGTGTAGAAGATTTTTGTGCAAAATCCAACTATAGGGTAAAATTTGTAAAGAGACAAGCTAACAATGTTGCACACCTGCTTGCAAGGGGAGCAACAAATTAAGCTAGGCTCAAAGATTATCATTATATCCCTTGTATTTACCAAACTATCATGAATTGTCAAAAAAACACAAAAATAAACAAATTTGGATGACAGTATACATTTTTCAAAATGATGCTTATAAAATTAACACATTTTTGGGCAAACTTTATTTCGTACCACTACATAATGGAAAAATTAATAATAAGCGTATTTTCGTATTTAAATATGAAATCATAGCAAATAAATTAAACAAAGAGATTGTAGTAACTTTCGCAGTTTCAAAAGCAAACATAATGGTACATAAAATATGGGCAAAATTACTCCTCTGAACTGATCCTTGTCTTAACCAGAGATACAAGATGAGTCAAAACTAACGCAAGAAAGATATCCACTGGGGGGAATAAACATGTATATATACACATTTTAATAGGAACACAGTAAGTTCTAGCAGAAAAACAAAATTTGGGGCCAAAATAGGAACATATTTCATTCCAATATACATTATTCCACCTATACATTTACACGCCAGGCTGTTGCCTAATGCAAAGTTACAAAGAAGGGGTCAAGAGCACATGGCCCAACTATTTAGCTATCTGAATATGTTAAATTCAGCAATATTGGCTCTTCATTCCTTTGTCTGGAGAGAGCCCACCGCAGTTAGTCTAGGTTAGGTCTAGGCTAATTCAACCTGAGACTGACAGTTGATTAGTAAATCACACCACTCCATGGTTGCTTACAGTTTAGCTCGCTGTAGATGATTCTTTAGATTTTTCTGTCGCTGTGTCCTTGTCTGAATTGCTTGTCTCACCAGTCTGTGTCTGACTAGTTTGTGTCTGACTAGTTTGTGTCTGAGTAGTCTGTGTTTGACTAGTCTGTGTCTGACTAGTTTGTGTCTGAGTAGTTTGTGCTTGACTTAAAACCTGAGAATCGGAAGCAAGTCCCAGAACAACCAGCATAGCCCTAAACACATTCAAAAACAGAGAATCAATATTGTTGGCAAACATAATAAGCACGGTAGCTACCCCCACCCAAAAAAAATAATAATAATAAAACAAATTCACCCTCAAAGAAATAGAGTAGAAGGGGAAGAAAAAGGTAAATTCACAGCATTGTTGTGCCTAGTGAAATCTTGAACCTTGGAAGTTTAGATTGTATATCTGGCTGGCTTGCATGCGCAATCAATGGTGCCTTCAAGGCTGCAATTCTATTTAATGTATTTTCCAATTGTGCTGGAGGCAGCTGCTTGCAAGAATACACCACCAGAAAACGCATTAGAAATTTAGAACAGACATTTTAAAATCTAAAAAGCTCTCAGAGATACCATCCAAAAACCAGAAATGCTAAAAAGAATAGGGTATATTGGTACCCCAAGAAAAATAATAGAAGGGTATATAATTAATAAGCATTTTTTTCTTTATTCCTTTTGGGTTCACTTAATGTGATAATTAAATGCGAGCAATTATTTAAAAAACAAATTAAAAGCAACTGCCTTTTTCATTTTATTAACTCTTCTCAAACCCATTTGGTATACAGAAGTGAGGCGTCTAGCAGAGAATCAAGCTACCGCAGTCATATTTCAATATTGTATCATTAATCTAGCATGCATAGAGCTCCCTCAATAGTCACAAGGAAATGTAAGAAAATCTTACGATTTAATAGAACAAAGTAAAATTTGAACGTAACAGCAACATAGTATGATGTCACTCCATTATGTTGTGTCCATGTTGGTGCTTATGGCTTGGAACAGAATACTGATTACAATGGAAGCAGCATTATATTCTTAAATAATATACTTATGAAAGCTATTAGGATTGGGCTAGTGGTGAGCAGCCCAGGGAATTTGAATGAGGTTATTATAAGTTCAACTCTCATTACCACTGTTATACCCAAAAAAGGTAAACACCATATTTATGTTGTTTTACAGTTAACCCTAGAAATCAACAGGAAAGTTTCTCTGTTGCTACTGTTCCACATATTTCATGTCAGCCACTTGATGAATCTTCCTATATGATACTAATAACTGATATTTTTGTCCTTGCCTAAGTTATCCATTCATCATATAAAATAGATATGGTATGTAAGGGTGCAATGATGAACTGAGACAGTGAAAACTAATTTGGAATGTTACATAATGCAGAATATAGATTACAACTGTGCCATAAGTTAAAAAATAATAATAATAATAATAATAAGTTCCTGATAAAAGGAGTGAAGAGAGATAATACCTGAAGCAAAATGCCAAATGACTGTGGTTTTGTCAACTGCACACACTTCAAGAATCCCACCCATAACTTTGGGTATTTCCATATCTGCATCAGTTCATTTGATGTAAGTACACTGAACAATTGAATAAATTACAAAAACAGATAACAATAATATATTCACCTGCTTCATCACAAGGCGAGAAAGAATCCCCATTATAAAGTCCACCTATAGCAATTTATATAAGTCAATAATTCGTACAAATATATCAGATTCAAACCAAACAACCGAAACAGATATAAGGAATGATGGTAAAATCTTGTCAGTCAAAAATAAGGAATTAAATCGAAGGTAGCATATTAACAGGGAAATAGGTAAAATATAAATGGCTAAGCTTTGATGAATATATATGTGGGGCTTCAAAACTAGAGCTATATTTGTAAGTTGTAAACAATCAACTACCAGTTGGATTCCTAAATCCTGGCTCACAATAACAACCAAACGTGTTGCTTAGCATTATTACATTTCCAAGGATAAGTAAGCTTCTTACCAGTGTCGGAAAAGCACCAATTGCTTGTAATACTGTACGCATGAACAGTAAAGGAGGAGGAATCTGCTCAACCTGCAGGGAACATCATTTGTCTTGTGAGATCAAATAAGTTGAACATGCATTCCAAATATATAAAACAATTTCCACAAAACACACCAACTGATTCAATACTCTAGCAAGAACTTCTTGAGTAAAAGTTTGCCACTGCTCAAAGCAAGCATTGCATGCGTCTGTGACCTGCATATAAATAACCTCAGTTGTGCAAAATGTGTCTTTGTTTAATAAACCCGATGCATAAAACCAATCACCATCAGATACCTACCTTTTTCAAGGGAATTCCATCCTTTTCAGGATCAATTCCATGAATTGCAATTAAAACTTCAGCCGGAGTAAGCACTGGACCAGATTGTGATGATCCCTGTAAAAGAACTCGGCAATTAATTCAATTACAAAAATGTACTCAACAGTTCAGAACTAATTATTTATTAAAATACGGTGGAGAGTACATCCCACAAACTTTGCTGATTATGGAAGTTAAGACTTCAGTACAAGTGCTAAATTTCAAGAGTGTAGGGCCAATCCTAACAAATGAGGTATTGTTCATTGGATTTTTATGACAATTCAATACAAATAACAGTACTTTCTAGAACTATAACCATTATTGTGCCCCAAACACTACTTTGGTAGGGACCAAAATAGCGGTTATCCTGCTACCACTATCCTGCTATAGCATTTTAGGGGGGCAGCCACTCTGTGCCACTATCCACTACTGTGGTTGTTGGACCTATCAGACCGTTATCAAACCACCCGCAAATGTTTAGTCCTGCAAACTTCACATTCAAGATATCTGGCCCTTGGTGTGAGGGAGTGTGTTGGAGATCCCATATCGGCTAGTGATATGGCCAAAATACTGTATATAACTGGGGGGACAACCTTCACCTTACAAGCAGATTTTTTAAGGTTCTAGGTCCACTTAAGCTTTAAGGGACACATGTCTCCTTAAGTCAACAACTCTGACTAATGACTGTAAAGGAATAAATAATACCTGTAATATGCGCCCAAGTGCTGCTTGGAACTTCTCCAAAGGAAGATTCACAATGTGAGGAAAAATGGGCATTACCTGTCAAAAGAATTGTTAAAATATGTCCACCAAATGAAAAGCAATACCATTCAAGAAAATTAGAAAGCAAAAGACAAAGATATGCCTAAAGATAAAAAGGTCTTGCATAAAATCCATCAATGAATTCAATTTTTTTCTTGATATAAATAAATTATAATTTTAATTGAAAAAAAAAACGCAACAAAATTGACATCCAATTGAAAGAAAAATAGGGAGAACCTCATCATGCGATAGGAATGGTAATATCGGAATAAGAACCTCTGCATCCTGTATAGAATCAACCAGTTATTAACCATAATCCTAAGTTTCAATGTGAAACTGATAAGGCTAACACTTTAAAATACCTTGAGTTTTGAATCATGCAACCTTTTCACGGTACATATTAAATCCTTAGAAGGGACCGTACCATCTGTAAGTGTTTGCAATACCTGACATGGTCAACATAAAATTCACAATATTCAATGTATTCAAAATTCCAATACTCATTAAAAATTATATAAGGCAAGAAAATAAACCTGCATTAGAAGATTCTCGCTTCCATTTGGGGGATCTGAAATAATTTCAAGTAGATCTGAAGATGAGCCCATAGTACGTACTAGTATTGGAATTTGGCAACGTACTGCCTGCAGCATACAATTAATGATATAACCCAGTGACAGAACAACAAATAGTTGACAATATTCACTAGATCCCATATTCCAAAAACTGAAACCTGCTTCACTGCCTTTGATGTGCTTCTATAGATGACAAATATTTGGCGAAAGAGAGAATGTTTCTGTCATCATAAAGCATCAATATGTAGTATTTTTAATCAAATAACAGAACATGTGTTACAGAACATAAAAGCATGCATACTGGGGGAAATAAAGCAATACCTTTGTACACAAAGCAAAATACAATGACATGCACCTCTGAGCCTCAGAAACTGAATCTGGAGAAACACTCTCAGATGTGCATGATTGACGATTATCTGAGGGGACATCTTTAGTACTGCCACTCAATGATGATTGTTCGTTTGGAACCTTTTCAACATCAGGTCCCTGAAAATGAAAAGGGTGAAAAAGGAAAAAAAAAAACTATCATATCAAGTTCAACAACAAAACATGACACAAACTTACCATCCAGAGGACTCTAATTTAAAAAAAAAAAAAAAAGTAAATCCACGGATATGTGAATACCTTTTGTGAATCAGCAAAGGAACCTTCAACATCAGTAGCTTCAGTTGCATCGCCACTCATCACGGAGAAAAGCATTTCCTTTGAAAAATCTTCTATTTGCTTAGAAATGGATGACAGAGGATAAAGCTTATTTGCCACCTGCAATAAGAGCTCAAGTTGTCAGACATTCTGTTATGCAGTCAAATAAATGTTTCAACAGAAATTTAATGCTTAATGTACCAGACGTATCGCCTTCATACGCACTTCTTCCAGGTGATGCACTGCACTCTTTAATTGGAAAAGGAAAAAAAGTCAAAATTAAGGAAAAGATCAGATGTAAGCCAAAAAAATTACAATTACAAGAGGTCGCAAGGTTTGAAAATTCAGTTTCTACAATTCACGGAGAAAAGCAAGGGACAGTATCATTAAGCCATCCACTTAATGTTCAATTTATACATATGAAGAAAGAAAACCAATGAGGAATTATGACCAGCAACCACAACTAAACAAACATCAAAGTTTGTATGATAAAAGTAGGAGAAAAAAACCTGTAGAGCAATTTGTAAGCAAGTATCTCGAATGGGAGGCCTTAGAAGAATCAAACTCCATACAGTACTTAGACCTTGAGTAACTCTATCCGCATTCAGTGAGTGCAACTCCTTTTCACCTTTATCCCCATTTCCAGGAGAACACATATTTTCTAAAATTTTCAGAACTGATTTTGGTAAATAAGGAGATTCACCAAGCAATTTACTTAATGATTTATCTGAAGGTGGAAAGGAATCTCTAAGTGCTTCTGCCTGCAATTGAAGTAAACCAAAAGCTCAACTCATGCCTTGCTAATGGACAAAATCAAGAATAAAGAGGCACAGACCACTGTAAGTAGGAATTTTTCATATACAGAAGCTGCAGTTGTGGAAGAAAAGAAGTCAGGCTCCTCTTCAGCCTCACCAAATAATCTGTAGAGGACACGCAATGTCAACTCATGTCCCTGAGACGTTAGGTAACCATTGTCAGCATTTATAAATAAATGCACCTTGCACATAATAGCCACTAGCTTATCGGATTTATTTAAACCAAACAGCAATGTCCATCAAATCTGTAACATATTATATGTCCAACTACAAGACAGATAAACTCGATTTATACTCATACCTGATTTAGCTCTATAAACAACAGTGCCCATTACACTTACAGAACAATACATATTAACTCTAAATCTAATACAACTGAACATGTATTTGACAAGTTGAAACCATGTTGATAATGTATCTCTAATGACTATAAAAGACCAGCTCCCCAACTTCAGATTTGCAAAATACTATTGACCCAAGGAAAAACCTACGTGTTCAAAACCAGTTTTTAATTGATTTTAGAGAAATGTAAATCCTCTTTCTAATGACTATAAGTACTATCGTCGGATTCAGAAACAGGAAGTAAAGGAAGCGTTGAAAAGAATGAGTAATGGTAAGGCGGTGGGGCCAGACAACATACCTATTGAAGTGTGGAAAACTCTTGGAGATAGAGGTCTTGAGTGGCTCACCGAACTCTTTAACGAAATTATGAGGTCAAAACGCATGCCGGAGGAATGGAGGAGAAGCACGTTAGTGCCAATCTATAAGAACAAGGGGGATATACAAAATTGTGCAAATTATAGGGGAATCAAGCTCATGAGTCATACCATGAAATTATGGGAAAGAGTGATCGAACGGAGATTAAGAAAGGAGACTCAAGTTACTGAGAATCAATTTGGTTTCATACCGGGAAGGTCGACCGTGGAAGCGATTTATTTATTACGGCGGGTGACGGAGCAATATCGCATGGCCCAACAAGACTTGCACTTGATTTTTATTGACTTGGAGAAAGCATATGATAGAGTGCCTAGAGAGATTTTGTGGAAAGCTCTAGAGAAGAAAGGGGTTAGGGTTGCATATATTCGAGCTATCCAAGATATGTATGATAGGGTATCGACTAGTGTTAGGACACAGGGTGGAGAGTCAGACGATTTTTCCATCACAATTGGTTTACATCAAGGGTCAACCCTTAGCCCCTACCTTTTTACCTTAATTCTGGATGTCCTCACGGAACAAATCCAAGAGATAGCGCCGAGATGCATGCTTTTTGCAGATGACATAGTCCTCCTTGGAGAGTCGAGGGAGGAGTTGAATGAGAGGTTGGAAACTTGGAGACGAGCTCTAGAAACACATGACTTTCGCCTAAGCAGAAGCAAATCGGAGTATATGAAATGTAAGTTCAACAAAAGAAGGAGGGTTTCTAACTCAGAGGTGAAAATAGGAGACCATATTATCCCTCAAGTCACACGGTTTAAATATCTTGGGTCTGTAATACAGGATGATGGGGAAATTGAAGGGGATGTGAATCGTCGCATTCAAGCAGGATGGATGAAATGGAGAAAAGCATCGGGGGTGTTATGTGATGCAAAGGTACCGATCAAGCTAAAGGGAAAGTTTTATCGGACTGCGGTAAGACCGGCGATTTTGTACGGAACAGAATGTTGGGCGGTCAAGAGCCAACATGAGAATAAAGTAGGTGTAGCGGAGATGAGGATGTTGCGGTGGATGTGTGGTAAGACTCGACAGGATAAAATTAGAAACGAAGCTATTAGAGAGAGGGTTGGAGTAGCGCCTATTGTAAAGAAGATGGTGGAAAATAGACTTAGGTGGTTTGGGCATGTAGAGAGAAGACCGGTAGACTCTGTAGTGAGGAGAGTAGACCAGATGGAGAGAAGACAAACAATTCGAGGCAGAGGAAGACCCAAAAAGACTATAAGAGAGGTTATCAAAAAGGATCTCGAAATTAATGGTTTGAATCGAAGTATGGTACTTGATAGAACATTATGGCGGAAGTTGATCCATGTAGCCGACCCCACCTAGTGGGATAAGGCGTTGTTGTTGTTGTTGTTGTTGTTGTTGTAAATCCTCTTTCTCAGAAAGGAAAAACAAAAATTTATAGGCAAATTAGGATGGTCTATCTTTTTAACATTAAATTGATAAAAATGAACATAAACAAATATGAAAAAAGAAGATAACATCCATTACTCTTTATTTCTTTTAATTATGGGGCAAGGACCTGGAAATAGTGTCCTTCATTGTTTTACTCACGTCAAAGCTAATAGTTAAAGAAATTGACACAAACAGTAACACTTGAGACAAGAGCTCACCTCATGACCAGTGTAATCAATCAAAATATGCTTCTGTAATAGTTTCCATGGGTCTAAATCCAAGGGAAACTGCAGGAACAATAAAAAAGAGTGCACAGTATCAATTATAAAGTGTCCGTAAGCAAATACACACAGGTGCACGCACACACATGCACATACTATTAAATGAAGCTAGCATTGATTTTGGGATCTTAGGGATGTCTATATTACACCATTGGAAAGTGAAGAAATCCATGGAGGTGAGAGAGAAAGAGAAAAAACTGAAAAGTTAAGAAACTGTTATTGTATTATGAATGAGTTAGTTACAACTGAATACACAGTGGCGTATTTATAGAGGATTCTAACTACAGAAGTAGTTAGTCTAAATAACTAACTGTTATGCAGAGTCAGCAATGACTCAGCTGCTAACTAACTAACCGTCTGTGTCTATTAGAAAGCATTTAAGAATAGAGAGAGAAAAAATAGTATTTGATTGTAAGCAAGAAGAAAAAATCAAATATGAACAAATAACAGTAACTATGCATTAGACTAGTGATGAATGAATATCTAGATCATATTTAATATGCTTGAAATTAAGAACTGTAAAGCAGTTAATATGAAAACATTTAATATTTAAATCAAAGAATCATGGTAGACTATAACAGTAAAAGCTTAAGGCAATCATAAATCATGATCAATCCTATTTGTATTATAAAAACAGAAATTAGAGAAGGGGGTCTCCAGATCACATGTTCTCCATTTCTCATGGCTCTAAGCTATTATAGTAAAAATATATATATATATATATATATATATATATATATATATATATATATATATATATATATATATATATATATATATGAAGACTATTGTAACCAAGAAGCCTAAATTACAATGATCTCCAGAGAAGTTTGCTCAAAATCCACCCACCACCCTATCTAGCTTAAGAAGGCTATAAAAAGGGGGTATATGTGTTTGAAAAAAATTAAAGAGATATGCATCTGATGCAAATGTAAAGTGGGACAGGTTAGTGAAATTTCTGAAACTAAAAGGCAGGTCAACGTCATATCAAAAAATTTCCGAGGTCATTGTAGTTTCCCCTAAATGTACCTGCAACAGAGGGGAGCTTCAGAAATTAAAACCATCGTAAATTTTATCAACAGGAAACAACAGTTACAGAATACCAAAGAGAATAAATTGAGTTGGATCTTCCACGCTTCTAATGACTGAAAAAAGGTTTAAAATATACAGGTTCCTATACAGATCACTTAAATATTTGTTATTATACAACTGAAATATAAAACTGGGAAGTTTCAAGAAGCTGGAATTTTCACCTCAACTCCTAAATAAGCAAGTATCGAAAAACGAACGTTGGAGCCTCCAGCTACAGCTATTTGCTTATATGCATCAATAATACGCATAAAACATGACTGTTGCAAACGATCCTTTTGTTCATCTTCAAGGTCAACAACAGGAGCAATCATCTTTGGCAAGACTAATCGGGGAGGCACAACTGAAGTAGCTGTTGAGGACACCAAGCTATTGGCATCTCTAACAGCCGCTTTTGGGCTCAGCTCCTCAGATCTATCTGTTGATATTGATGGAGCTAAGTTCAGAGGTGACCTCTGATCCAAACTTGTATCTTGCTCTTGACTGCCATCTTCTTGGCATATTTCAGTGGAAACCAATAAGGAAGGAGCAAAAGTTTGTGACACAGCATCACTACGACCAAAAGAATCCAGGCCAGGGATTCCACTCTCTGAGTTTCCAACATCATGGATGTCAGGATCAGGAGGCACAGTTGTGCAGCCATTCTCTACTCCAGGTATACTGGCATCAGAAGATGGAAAATCAGGAGGCGATGGTATATTTTCAGACTCAATATTCATGCCAGAATGCACAGGACCAATATTTGTAGCAGTTTCAGCAATTTCTTCCTCCACTTGTGACTTCTGCAATATTTGTGTACATCAAAGTGTTGCTCAAAAGATGATTCTCAGAAATATGATGTATAAAAATAGACCAATTAAACCATTACAAATGAAAGGGACTGGCAGTAAATTGAAAAATAAAAAGGTAAGGCCTAAACTAAAAAACCAAAAATACCATATAAATAAATTAATAATTATACCACTACCTCTTTGGACACTGATTGATGTGCATCAAGAAGGGAAGCTATTGGCGGGAAAGTACTAGAAAGTGACATAACAGCAGCAACAAATGATGCTGGATATTTAGCCTTGTCATCAGAACCAATCATACTAATGTCTTGCAGCTGTTCATCATTTCCTTCAGCATTAGGGTAATACGTAGGTAGGTTTTGCATATTTGCCATCACCACCTCAGCTAACAAGTCAGCAGAAATACTTGAGATGAGAATTTCCAAATGTCCAACAGCTTTTTCACCTTGAGCAATCAAAGCACCAAATGTGGCAACAAGTTGCCGTACAGGCCCATTATCCACAACTCCTTTTGAAGGAGCCTCATCCTGAGAGTAGGCAGTGGTACATACATCTAACTCCTTCTTAGGTTCTTCCAAAGCAACAATTGTTGTCCTGACACGTTTTCCAGGAGTTTCTTCATCTTCAGATAAATCACCTCCAATTTGTGATCCTGATCGTTTTCTTGCCAAAGTATTCTGCACTGAATCGCCAGAATTTGTTGCAGGTTCCTCTTCCTGAGAAATAAAAAAATAAAGAACACAGTAAGCAAAAAATGAAGAGCAATACCTCTTCCTGCAGCTGGACAGTTTCATTATATATGAAGATTACACTCAATGCTTTTCTTTTCATTCCATTTTATTGGAGATACCAGGAGACTATAATAAAGTTGGATATAAATAACTAATGTCATCTTAATTTTCTAAAGCAACAAAAAACAAAAAATAATGGAACAAAACCCATTCTCAAAAAACAACCAGTGTTGTTAAATGGCGGCCATGGCGGCGCCATGGCGGATTTAGGTGGCGGATTTGCGAAAAAACGCCACCGAATAGCGGTGGCGTGGCGGGTTTGGGATGGCGGCGCCATGGCGGCCGCCATAGCCATGGCGGTCGTGGCGGTTATGGCGGGGTGGCGGAAAAATGGCGGGATTTGCTTAGTTTTTGTCCGCGGTAGGAGTTGGGCCGACCCGACCCAACCCTACCCGGTTATATTTCCATTAAATGTTGTCCCACGCCGCACCCAACCCTTCCCTCACCTCTGCGTCCTTCCCTCACCTCTGCGTCCTTCCCTCACCCCGCCGCACCCAGCCGCCGCCGCGACAGGCGACACCCGCACAGTCCGCGCACCCAACCGCCGCCGCCCGCGACACCCTTACACGAAGACGAAGGCCATCTTCGCGCGAGCCCCGGCAACGCAGCCTCCCGCGACCGCGACGCCTCTTCTTTCTGTCTCGTGAAGAAGACGAAGAAGACGAAGACGCAGACGCGGGTCAGCCAACCTTGATCTTTTTTTTTTTTTTTTGATTTGGGCTTTTTGCTATTTGACACACCCCATTTTTCTGTTTACAACTTTTTTTTTTCCTTTTGCTATTTGACACCCTTTTTACTGTTAACAGTCCCTTTTTTTTTTTTTTTTTCGTATTTGACACCGTAATTTTTTTTTCCTGTTCAGTCCCTTTTTAGTGATTTTAAATGGCTGAACCATCATCCGATGCTGCTACTGCAAGTGCAACGAGGAAAAATAAGGCAGACCCAGGCTGGAAATATTGCCATTCACTAGTGGAAGGAGATACAAACACCATTGTTTGTAATTTTTGTGGAAAAATCACTAAGGGAGGAATAACCCGAGCCAAACAACACCTGATTGGGAAGTCGGGCAACGTTGCAGCTTGCAAGAAAACTCCCCCAAATGTAGTTGAAGAGTTGAAGGAATATATGGCTACAAAAAAAAGCGGGACCACTTACAGTACTTCTGGCAGTGGTAATATGGCAAATATAAGAGATTTTGAATTTGGTGAACCGATTGGATGTGATGGAAGTGAAGAAGATGAGTTTGCGGATTCTTGTAATGCTGCTGCAAGTGCAAAGACAAAGTGTGGGACTAAAAAAGGACCAATGGACAAATTCTGTAAGAATCCAGAAAATGCAATCAATCGGAGAAAAATGGAGATGCTGAGGCAAATGAACATAAGAGAGTCAATGGATAAGAATGAAGTATTGAAGGTGCATCAACATATTGCTCGCTTTTGGTACCAAGCAGGTTTGTCATTCAACCTCATTAAATTGAAAAGCTTTGAGAACATGGTTGCAGCCATTGGTCAATATGGGCCACATTTGCCCATTCCTAGCTATCATGACATCAGAGTTCCACTCTTGAAGAAGGAAGTTGAATATACTGAAAATTTGATGAAAGGCCATAGGGAGCAATGGGTCAAGTATGGTTGTACTATTATGTCCGATGCATGGACTGATCGGAAACAAAGATGCATCATTAATTTTTTGATTAACTCTCAAGCTGGTACCATGTTTTTGAAGTCTGTTGATGGCTCTGATTTTGTGAAGACAGGTGAAAAGCTTTTTGAGTTGCTTGATGCCATTGTGGAGGAAGTTGGAGAAGAGAATGTTGTTCAAGTTGTAACCGATAATGGGAGCAACTATGTTTTAGTGGGTAAGTTGTTGGAGGAGAAAAGGAAACATATTTATTGGACTCCTTGTGCAGCTCATTGTATTGATTTGATGCTTGAAGATATTGGGAAGCTTCCCTTGATAAGGAAGACCATTAGAAGGGCAATTAATCTAGTTGGGTTTATCTATGCCCATTCTAGTACCTTAAGTTTGTTGAGAAATTTTACAAACAAGAGGGAATTGGTGAGACATGCTATTACTAGATTTGCCACTTCTTATCTAACCTTGGAAAGGCTTCACAAAGAGAAAGCCAATATTAGAAAGATGTTTACTTCTGATGAATGGACCTTGAACAAGCTATCTAAGGAGCCTAAGGGAAAAGAAGCTGCAAAGGTAGTGCTCATGCCTTCTTTTTGGAATAGTGTGGTTTACACTCTTAAAGTCATGGCTCCACTTGTGAAAGTGCTTCGTCTTGTGGATGGTGAAAGGAAACCAGCCATGGGCTATATTTATGAAGCAATGGACAAGGCAAAAGAAACAATTATGAAGTCTTTCAACAACAATGAAAGCAAGTACAAAGATGTGTTTGAAATCATTGATAAAAGATGGAATTGTCAGCTTCATAGGCCATTGCATGCAGCTGCCCACTTTTTAAATCCAGAGTTCTTTTATGACAACACTGACTTGGAGTTTGATTTTGAGGTCACCAATGGTTTGTTTGAGTGCATTAAGAAGTTGATTCCACAATTTGATGTGCAACAGAAAATTCTAACCGAGTTGCATCTTTACAAGATTGGTGCTGACCACTTTGGTTCCGACTTTGCAATGGCTCAAAGGAAAACCCATTCTCCTAGTAAGAAACTTTTATCATACTATTTTTTTTATGTATTAGTGTTAGAATTCAGAATTCTAAGTTATGCTCTTGGTTGGTAATTGGTATTGCAGCATATTGGTGGCGAATGTTTGGGTCACAAACTCCAAATTTGCAGAAGCTGGCTATTAAGATTTTGAGTTTGACTTGCAGTGCTTCAGGATGTGAAAGAAATTGGAGTGTGTTTGAGCAAGTAATTGTGACAAAACTCTAACTATACTTTTTAATTTTATTTAATTTTGATGATCAAGTTATATTTGGAGTATATTTGAGATTGAAATCAACATTTATTTGTTATGTTGTAGATTCATTCCAAAAAAAGAAATAGGCTTGAGCACAAGAGGTTGCATGATTTGGTGTTTGTCAAATACAACCAACAATTGAAGCAAAGATATAATGCAAGAGATGAAATTGATCCAATTTCTCTTAATGATATTGATGTATGCAATGAATGGCTCGTGGGAGAGATGGATCAAGATGATGATAATGATGCTGGAAATGATTTGGTATTTGAAGATGATGATGCTCTAAATTGGGCAACTGTGTATCAGGCTTCGGGGGTTGGAGAGTGTAGGATGTATACTAGGCGGAAAAAGCAAAAAACAAGTGTTGCTGCTGCCCAAACTTCTAAAAAACAGGCAATGGTTGTTGGATCTTCATCAAGGAAGCAAAAAGCAGTCCAAGAAAATGATGAGGATCTAGATGTTGAGGAGAATATTGATGTTGAATCTGAAGAAGAAGAAATCATGGTCAATTTTGAGGCGTCTGATGGGGAAGAGGGAGAGGGAGATGCTCCATTACCATATGATAACAACGAAGATGATTATGTTGGGATTGGAGAAGATGATTAGAGCCTCAACCTTCACTTTGCACTTTGCATTATGTTTTTATCATTTTCTTATTTTGAACTCTTTAATGAGTTTATTTGGTGTTGGTACTTGATTATTGTATGAACTTATGAAACTTTTTTAGTTTATTTGAATGCAATCCTTTGTTTTTTTCAATTTCAATGAGTTTATATATATGTTTTTTTTTTTTTTTTGTGTCCGCTATGACATCCGCCATTTTCCGCTACGCCATCCGCCATATTTTTATGGCGGATTTTTGACTTTCCGCCATGAACCGCCATCCGCCATTAACAACATTGAAAACAACAGAAATTTTGAAACTGAGTACCATCTATCTCTTCTGTAAATAACAATAATAATAATAATAATAATAATAATAGAACTATCAATTCAATTGTCTATATATACAGGCATCAGTGTTGTTAAGTGGCGGTGCCATGGCCGCTATAGCAGAATGGTGTGGTGGATTTTTTGCCAACCCCCCATAGGCAATTTGTGAAGGAAGGCCCACTATGGCAGCGCCATTGGCCGCAATTGTGTGTCTATATGGCGGAATTTTGGCCTTCCACCATATTCCGCCATTGATAGCATTGATAGGCATACAGCTTGGGGTGGAATTGAGCCAAGCCAAGTCAAGCTTTACTAGGCTTGAGCTTGGTTTGAGTTGAATACGCAAGACTTGAGCTTGGCTCATTATCTATCATAGGCTTTGTTTAAAGGCTCGGCTCGACTTACATAAAAGTCTGGCTTGACCTACGAGCCTATCTAAAAGCCTGCTTTTGACCAATTAATTGTTTTAAAACCTAATGAAATACTAACTAAAAAAAGAAACTTATAAAATTTCGTATAAGTAATGTAAAAATCCAAAAATAATTGATAAACAAAATCATATTGAATTCAAGTTGTTAAAACACAAAGTATATCAAAAGAAAATGAAAAAAAAGAGCATAATATTAAAAAATATATGGATTAGAGATGATTTATACTAATATAGCCAAATAAAAATATTTAAATTGTCTGAAAATGTCTTTACAAAATATTCTTTTCTTTGGAAGTATTAATCTGGTTGCATTATCCTTTTAACTTAGTCTTTTTCTTTTTGAAAATTTTCCACATGCAAGTGAACTCTCTAAGCACTTTATGTCGCTTCATCCTGTCATTCATAATGCTATAAAAATGATATAGATAATAGTTACTATTATTATTATTATTATTATTATTACTTAAACAAGTCGGCTTGTCAAGCTTAACAAGTTTCTTTATAGTTTGATTTTGGTCTTTTTATCTAAAAAAGCTTTTTAAAAAGCTTGAGCTTAGCTTTTATAGTAAACAAACCGAGCTGTAGATAGGCCGAGCCAAAGGCCCTTGACAAGCGGCTCATTTCCATCCCTACATACAGCTAATATTTCATCCAGCTTAAAGAGTGCAAATATGTATGTAAGAACCAAAACAAATGAAAATAATTAAATTAAATAAATAACCATCCCAGGAAGAGAGGGTGGTTACCTTGATAACAGGTTGAACATCTTTCTCTCTCTCTATGGTTCCATTGCTAGCAGAGATTAGGTGGAACACCTGATCTGCCTTTCCTTCTGACTGCAATTCCTTCAAGGCCCCTGCCAAACGATCTCTCCACTACCAAAACAAAAATGAATTAGTTTTCTATAACACCATATCAGACAAAACCTCTTGTGAGTATGCACTTGATTAATCATAAATTCATTTAAGGAAAATGTCATCAGTGTTGTCAATAGCAGATCACGGAATATTGGAAAAGGCTGAAAATTCGCTATATCATATAGTGGATAGAGTCACGGGCAAATAGCAGAAGCCACATAGTGGTTGAAATATAATATAATATAATATAATATATATAACAATTATATATGTGTATTAAAAATTGGAAACGTGATGGAGACGGAGAACAGAGGAAGAACACACCAAGTTGATGGAGAACAGAGAAGTTTTGATTGTTAAGTGATTGCCAATCTTCTTGATAGGCAATGAATTGGAAACATGAAGAATGAAAAGAGTGTAGCATCCGAAACTAGAAGGCTATCTGTTTGGCTTTATGGTTTAAAATTGCAGCTGAATTAACTATTCAGAAAACAAAATAAAAAATAATAAACAGAGGATGGGTTTTTAAAACTCACAAAAAGCCATCCAGGTTTTGAAGGCAACCCGTAAGGGAAAATAAAAGGCTATTTGTTGGGCTTTTTAATTGAAAATTGCAGTCCAATTGAATTGACTATTCAGACTAAACAAAGTAAAAAATAATAATAAAAGGAGTTTTGAAGTCTCACATGGCACAACTAAACCATATGCACATGAGTTTTTAAGAAACCCATGTAAATTTTGAACACAACCCCCACAAGGCCTGTACCTGAACCCACACATGACCTGGTTTCTTTTTTCTTTTCGAATGCTGAACCCTAAACACCACCTTCTGTCCCCAACCCACTCACCAGATTCGATGTCTACAACACATCGGTAAATTTTACCGCTGTGCTGCGCCTGACTAGCAACACCCATGATGTGACACAAAGCTGCAATGCATAAGGCAGCCATGATTGCCTTTATCTTATCATGGACTCCGCAACATAATGATGTCGGGATCATGTTTCCACTGAAACCCATGGTGCAATAGCGAGACAGCGCTGCTATGCCCACAATTTAAACAACGCTAAATGTCATAATATTCAAAGCTATGTTGACATTTTCAACTCTCTCATGAAAATAGTAAAAATAAGCAATTGATTCTCTAAAATAAGCTAGACCAAACCAGTCGACGTAACATTTGTGGATACACCAAACATGTATCACTCGTGTTTGTTGTTCTCAGCTAAACCAAACACACAACAACTATATCGATCATAAAGTAAACAATCAAGATGTCAAGCACACTTTAGTCTAATAGAATTACCGGAGCAGCACTTGGATGTGTACATTTCGAGCAAGTAAGAAAGGCATTCTTCAAAGCAAAATGTGTAGCTGATACAGAGACCCCATTAACAACAGAGCTGGAAGGTTCCAAACTCAGCAAAACTGGCAAGATGCGGCCATAGAATGCAGGCCTGTCAATTGCAATGGCTGAAAGACTGGAAATATTCCAATAAGGAAGTCAATGGTAAGAAAGTAACAGTCAGAATAATGGACTTTTACAAATGGCATTAACAGTTAGTAGTAATTGCAGGTAATAAAAAATAATTGATTAACAGTCTTAGAACAATCTTCAGATTTTCAAAACGAGCATCAATTTTCTTCCAAATAAAACCCAGTCAAATAAGTTGATTATCTTGGATTGAAAGATGTCTTCATTCTCTTTCTTTGTACATGTGTGCACATATGTGCACATATGTGCAGAGCAAAAAAAAATAAAAAAATGTGTGCACATATGTGCAGGTGTCATCGGGAAGAGTCATCTAATCATCACGGAAGTCTCATTGGGAAGTTCGAACAAAATAAAATCCTGTATGTGTGAGATTATGCAAGCAAATACTGGCCATCTGATCATCATTATGCATGTGTCATCAAGAATAAAATATGAAGTCATAATTTTTAAAGCAGTCACATTGGACAGAAAATCATAGGGTGTAAAATAAAAGATCAAATACCTTTTAATCAGCACAATGATTACTGAGTTACCAAGAGACTTCACAGTTGGAAATCTGAGTAGATCAAGCAAGAGACCCAAACGATGGCTGGCTTCAATTGACAAATCTCCAATGTTAAGTACAGGATGACCCCGCCCGAGCCATGATATATTAAATTCCACAGGCCTTCCTATAAAAAGAATGAGAAGCCATAAAAGCAACTGATTTAAGGATTATGATAACAACAGATTGGCACAATCATCTTTTTACCCAACCAACCTCAATGTAATACCTTGATGAGAAGTGGGCTCTGAGGAACCATTGGGATCATGCGTGTAAAGACAAATAACTGCCTCAACAAACTTCAGAGCCAGCAGCTTTGCACCACCACTTCCATGCTTTCAAACATGTTACCAAGTACAACCATCAAACAATAAACCAAAGCAGGTAACTTTATACTTTCAATAAGAGCAATTACTTACTTGAAAAGCTATTGAGTATACTTTGTCTTTGAATTTAAGCATCCATGCCCAAGCGGATTCAAGTGCGCCGTCTAAATCACTAGAATATAGACCCTAAAAATAAAACCAAAATGGGAATGTTGATATCATAAAATGTATACCAAGTATAAATAAAAAGATGAGACATGAGGTAATAAGATGAGAGATAACTGCTATAAGATATTTAAAGTTATAAAAAGTTAGCAAACCTACCAAATATTTGCCTGCATTTTCTTATTCATCTCCTGAGTTTTTTTAGATATGAAATTATGAATAGAATACTTGCTTTATTACTTTCTATAAGATGTTCTAGACTTCTAGTTATAATGCTGTACCAAGAAGGGCCAAAAAACACAGGTTGATAGAAGTTAAAGGCTTTCCAAAAGTTTGAAGCTTAGAACCAGATTTGGACAGTTGGCAGTCCCTGTCAACATATCAGAAACCCAAGAAAAAATTATGTTGGTATTAACACGACACCTTCCCTCACTTTTCCTGTTTCTTGATTCATAAATAAATCAAATTCACTAACCAATGTTTCCCCCACTTTACAAACAGGTTTTTTTAAATTACAGTTGCAGTTTCATCACAATCCTGAACATTGCGGGAAAATGCGGCCACAATTGTGGTTACAATGTGATTACGGAAAGCCCAAAAAACTTGGAAGTTCTGGTCAATATCGTGGTCGCAAACCATGTTTTAAAACCATGATTCCCTATAGAACATTAACTAAGTTACATCTATCCCAAAGAGCGGAAAGTCTAAATAAAACTAAGTTCTCAAATTGACATTCAGTTGCACAACTTTCAGAACAAACCCACATAACACTGACACACCAAAAAATCACAAGTCAAGTAACCACACTAAGACAGTCAAAACCAAGAATAACTTGTAACACCACAACTACACTCATCACCAATTTTGTCACATAACAGCAACGCACTCACCATTCAAAACAAAAAACTCACCTGAACCGCAATTTTCTCAAGTGTGGCACGAAACAAGTCAATTCCGCACAGTAGAGCTTGACGAACAACCGCCGGCGTGTCATCATCCAATAAATCAATCAGCACAGGCACAATGTCGGACAAGAACTCTGTGTTCTTCAATCCAATCTCCCCAAGCATCCTGAAACCAAAAAATAAAATTAAAATAAAAAGAGGTCCACCTCAAATTTCAATTCCGTGCACCAATTCAATATATTCAAAGTTTGGGAGTGAATTTGGTTTCATGGTGGAAATAACGAGAATTGATTTTACAAAAAATATAGATGTTTGGTCATTGCCAGATAAAATTGACTTTTCCTCAAACCCTCAGTTTGACTATAAGTAATAAAAAGTAGTTTTGACGTTGCTTTGAAAAATTTACACTAAATTTTATAGCAGGTTTGCTTTTAAGATATAAATTACTGCACTTGAAAATCAATTTCATTCAAAATCAATTGTAGAACCACTCATCGAAACACACACTGAGAATAACGAAGAGCCCAAAGGGGGAAAAGGTGTCCTCATTGACGAATTTGCAAACGGGGCCGAAGCGTTGGAGCGGAAGAGGAAGAGTAAAGGGAAGGATAGCTACCAGAATCAATCCTGGCACAAAAAACATGCTAAAAATTTGAAAAAATGGAAGCAACTATATGTTGCTTTGGCTTTCAAGGTGGAATTGGAATTGGAATTGATTATGGGAAAACTGAATCCAATCCAAACACACTAGACCTCGTATAAGTGATAAAAGGTAGCCTTTGCATCGCTTTGAAAAGTTCACACTGAAATTCTACAGCAAACTTGCTTTCAAGATAAAATTAAAAATTAAAAAAAAAATCCAAACATAAACCGCTTCGCGCGAAAATCAATTTTAACCAAAAATCAATTTTTCAAATGCTGATTAGGGGGAATAGGGGTACTTACTCGGTGAGGAATTTGCGAACGGGGCCGAAGCGATCGGAGTGGAAGAGGAAGAGCGATGGGAGGAACTCGGTGAGGAGGACGGGGTCTTCGGGGGGAAGTTCGTGGCGGAGTTGGCGCAGCGATTCGAGCTTGGAGGGGATGTCGATGGCCAGCTTGGCGGCGTTCACGAGACTCGTGAGCTTTTCACGGGAAGTCGCCGCCATGCACATTGTTTTTCCGACCATGACTGAGAGAGAAACACGCTAGTTTGGGAGAATTTGCATGGGAATGGAGAGCAAGAGAGGATCAGTGTTGTTGTGTTTTTTCTAGGGTTTGGTTTGGGGTGGAAGAAGAGGAAGAAGACGGATAGATTCGTTTGAAATTGGTGTTGCACAAAGCAAACGATGTTGCCCAAAGGTCATAAATTTTTTAAATATCTATTTTTTTAAGTGAAAATTAAATTATTTTAATAATTAACCAGGAGTGTCTCTTTAAATTTTTAAATAATAAAAAAATAAAAGCTAAATATAGTTAATATAAAATAAAATAATATAAAAATAATAATATAAAAGAATTAAAAATTTAATGTACTAAAAAAATTTAAAAATATAATTATCCACTGAAATGTGTTAAAAAAATGAGATAAATCTTATTATTAATAATTATAGATTATACCTATAATCAATTAGTGTTATGATTAACTAGGAAAGATGGTGTCTAACTATTTTTTCATGTTTTTTTTAAATAAAAAGAAAGATAATAGAAATTAATAGGTGATTTGCAAAGGTAATTAATTATACTTATGGATTATAGATTATATTCAGAATTAAGTTTTATATTGGATGCAAAAAAAAAAGCAACTTTTACGTAATAAATAATAGAATATGAAAACAATCGAAAAGGATCAAAATTGTTAAGTAAAAATAATTTACTGGAAATCATATTAACATCTAAATTAAATTAAGAAGATAAAAATATTTTTTTAACTCATTACTATAATAATAATTACTGTAATAATAATAATTTCTATTAACAAATTTTTAAGTAAATCATTCTTCATTTCTTTTTTACATTATCTAAAAAAAAGTAAATTATAGAAGCACCCTTTGTGATTTTTTAAAATTATATGCAAAAGAAAATTTATGACGAAATTTTTGACAAAATCAAGTAGAAAAATTTATATTCAAATCATTGAAAAGAAAAATTCACTTGAAATTTCCTTAAAAAAGCAATTTACATGAAAGTACATTAACATTTAAATAATTATTAGGGTGAAAATAATTTTTGTAACTCATTCCTATAATAATAATAATATTATTTTTTATAAATTTATATATGAATGAAACTAATGTCTATAATCAACTTTTAAGTAAATCATTGCTTATTTCCTTTTTACATAGTCTAAAAGAAGCAGTAAATGACATAAGCACCTTGTATGATTTTTTGAGATTATATGCAAATAAAATTCATGGAACAACATTTTTTTTTCCAAAATTAAGTACGAAAATTCACACTCAACTCATGGGAAAAACAATTTACCTGAAATCACATCAACATTTAAATAATTATTAGGGTGAAAATAATTTTTGTTACTCATTGCTATAATAATAGTAAGTTTTTTTATCAATTTTTCTATTAATAAAATTAATGTCTATAACAAATTTTCAAGTAAATTATTGTTCATTTTTTACATCATATAAAAGAAGAATTAAATTACGTACTTAAGCACCCTTTATGATTTTTAGTAATGATATGTAAATTAAAATTCATGGGAAATAACACTTTTTCCTCACAAAATCAAGTAAGAAAATTTACAATCAACTCACGGAAATAAACAAATTACTTAAGATCACATTAGCATCTAAATTGTTAGGGTAAAAATAATTTTTTAATTCATTTTTATAATAATAATAATTTATAAATTTTTATATAACGAAATTAATATCTATAATTAAATTTTAAGCTGATCATTGTTCATTTCTTTTTTACATGATCTAAAAAAATAATCAATGATTTTTAATAATTTATTTACAATAATAACTATAATATATATGTAAAGTCAACCCATATTAGTATATAATTGATTAAGAAGACATGAATTTTTCCTTATTTTACTTAAATGTTTATTTCTAACGAAATTTGATATTATTATGTGTTACTAAATTAAAATATCTTCTATTAAATTGATTATTTGTTGAATACTCCTAATAAAAATATATTATTAATATTTTAATAACATCATCATTAATATGCTCCGAATGAACTATAATATAATATTAAGTCTTTATTGTTCATAAGAAAAAAAATATCAAGAATTTAATTAACTACTAAAAACAAATTCATTAAAGAGTAAAAAAGAACAATTAGTTAAAATCTATATGTGATTCATAAAAACTGAAAGAAGTAGTATGTGAGTTCAGATTAGGCAATATGTTCATAAAAAATAATGAAAACATATTTGTAACCAAAGGAATAATACATTTTTAAACAATTAAACATTGAATAGTGAATAAAAAGTTGCATTTACAACTCCTGAATGCATATGAGCAATGCCATATATGAGAAAACCTTATTTTTCTATTGGGATATTTGCCTTTTGGACCCGAGGATAGTCACCACCACCATTTGTTGGAATGATATACTCTGCCTCCAAGAAATAAATAATTTATTTTTTGTTCACTCACTCTAATAAAGATTGAAAAATCTTTTTTTTCACCAAGTACTATTTGAATAACTTATCTACTTGAAAATCATGAATTATTTTGAAACCATTTGATCTAATTTTGTCGGTGAAATGAAGAATATAAACTTTATCTGGTACTTGGTGTTTGTTCCAATCAACCCAACTTATTTTGTATCTTAAGGAAATCATTCTCCTTGAACCTTGAAAACCCTCTATTTGTTTGCACTGAAAGTTGACATAACAACAAAAGAGACCTCTTTTATAATTTGTAGTCAACGTTTAGTTATGTATATCCCTTGTAACATTATAAAAGTCCTTTGAGAGATTCATATGGTCACATCTACAATTAGTGTAGACTTTCTTATCTTGTGCACCATGTGTATCAATGACCATGATGTTGAACAACCATTTTTCTTCATATACATTTTTTTTTTATTTTTGTTATGTTACCTTGTTTTATAGCAAAAGGATTAGGAACCTTCAAGGTTGTTCCTCGTGATTCAACTCCAAATCCCTAATAATGTGGAAGAATGCTACCGTTACATGTGCCTTCATTTCTTTGGAAAAAAATCCTCAAGATGATGAAGCTTAGGATTAGGTGACAATAATATTTTCATGGTACTTTATTGCAAACCAATGATGAAGGTAAGTTTCATATGAAGGGTATAAAGTTTCCCTCTTGATCAACTAGTTCGGCATCAAAACTCTTAATTATAACACGACCTTTTAGAAACTTTATATTCTCAAATGTTTTTGTTGCAACTAATCCCGGTCCCATTTCAAAAATCTTAGATACCAAAGTAGTTGTCTTGATATGAGTTTTAGTCTTTTCATATAGTGAATATGATGCAGTTGGTAGCAACAATAGTACTAAGAATGAAAGTATCATTACATTAGAAATAAACTTGATATTAACCTACACATAACAAGTAGTGTTACAAAATTAGCTATGAATTATGTATGTGGTGTTATTCTTTTAAGGTAAGCTTAATAACATATAAGACGGTGTCTAGGGTGCGAAAGTGAAACTACTTTTGCACCCAACGCAAGTTGTTGGAAAAAAAAAACAATCGTTGTCATCCATTTGTAAAATGAGAAAATCAAATGGTGGAGATGTGTTTAGGCTACCGGTTCCGTTTCGCAATTGAAGGTTAGGAATCCTCGATTTTTGTGTGAGCTTTTCCCTTTCGCAATTGAAGGTTACCCTCGCATACCCTAGCAGAGCCCTCTGGTGTAAGCTTCGGTCCTATTGTCTTCGTCGCCCTCCCTTTTCACTTTACCTTACCCCAGCAGAGGTCACGATTTAGCGATTGAAGCAGAGGATGAAAGAAAGCCTAGGTTGGTGAAGCTATGAGGGCATATATGCCACTACCGTTCACTCTTTCCTCCTAAGACGTCAATAACCTTGAGAAGGATATGTCATAATCGATTGAAGTTTACTTTAAAAAGGTTGAATCTCTCCTTAGGCTTATGTTTCTGTTTTTATGTTAGTTTTTTTTTTCTTCATGTGGTTGTTTGTGCCATTGATCTGAATTCAATAATCTGATTATTTTTTCTAGTCACATTCTTTCACTGAGTATTTGAGCACATTATCAAGTTTATTAGAAGCGAATGTTCGAAATGGGTCAAATAAAGTTGGCTAAGTTTGTTGGATTCTAATGATCGGATCTATTAATTAAACCTTTCTCTGATTTAGAAAATTAAATGGTGAATTGAGATATTTTGGTCTAGCTTGTAGCCATTCTTGCCATTAGAGTAGGTAACGCACATTTACAACATTGTGTTGGTTTAAAATAGGTATGCGAAATTTAATTCAATATAACTGCATTCTCCTCCTAGTACCTGCAAAACCCACAACTTTAGCACTCATTCTTATTCTGTGCATGTATGCTATAATTCGTCATTGTGAGCTATCAGCATCACCTTTTTGTGGAAATGAGTCATATCACCACAGGAGACCCAAGTATCTATTGTCTTAGAATGAATAAACACTAGTAACCTACTAGTGTTTTATTAGTAACCTACTTAGCTCATATAGATCTTGTTTGTGCCATTGATCTATTTTATTAGTAACCTACTAGCTCATATAGATCTTGTTTTTGGGTTAGAATAGGTTGAAAAGAAATGAACTCTACATCCTGAGAGGCCAGATGGTCTTCACGCCATTGCCGCTAGTCTTGCTAGAGCTGGTATTTATCTATTACCATCAAAATTTACAACTTAGTGCTACTACTGATTTCATTTCAATTTAAATTTATATTTGATATTGTTATTGATCATGCAGGCATATTTCCTGGAAGATGCTATTCAATTCTTGCTAGAGAAATCAGACCAGAAGAACTTATTACAGTAACTGATTTCTATGTATCTTGAATGAATATTCCCATGATATGTATCATTCAATTCTGCTTTCATTGATTTTGAATCTCAATGAAAGCACCAATGATACATATTGTATCTAAGAGATGCTGCAAACTAGGTGTGTTAATATCACTTTCTAGGTGTGTTAATATCACTCTGTCTCTCTCAAATGCATATTTTGTTTCTTCATTTTTGCGTGTTTTTTGGAATGCAAACACTCATTAATCTTTGTTAAAAAAATTAATTTGAAACTACAAAATCATGAGTGAAACTCGTTAAATAAGAAATAAGAAGTGAGATATACAAAATTGTGATTTCTAATAAATTTCAGTTGATAATAGTGTGTTGTAAGCATTTCTTTTTTTTTAATACTTGTACCCTGTTTGGTCTTCTTTGCTGACTTTTATTCCTAAGCAGAAATCTCACGAACCATTACCTGGATCCAGATCCTCTATTTGGATATTATATACTTTATTTAATTCCATTCAATGCTTTAGTGTTAGGATGCTTTAATGCTTTATGTTTTATGTTGACATGATGTATTCATTATGATTAATGTCTCTGATTGCAGTTATTTCACATCTGATACATATGCCAATGAGCATTAAGCACTTGCTGCTAGGTTGGCCACTGGATTATGTGTTGATCTAGCATTAGCAATTATTTTTGGGCGAGCCAAAAATGGATTTGCTTTGGTATGAATCATTGAGTTAACTATGGAAACTATCATCATTAGTTAGAATTTAAGGTTGTTATCTATTAGCTATTAATTTTATTGTTGGTCCTCTATAAATCAGGTTAAGCCTCCTGGTCATCATGCTGGTGTAAGATAGGCAATGGGGTTCTGCCTTCAGAGTAATGGAGTTGAAAGGAAGCATAGACATTGGAGAACGTCATGTATGCACCAGTATTAGTTGCTAACCTAAATAATTTAGGTGAATTTTCATATTTTGATCTCCCACTTGTAAATTTAGAATTTGGATGCTTCAATAACATTTGCGGGCTAATAGAGTGCATATAGCATTTTGTTTACCAACTTCAAGTTTAGCCCTTGAGCAAAACAGAAGCTATTAAATTATTTTCATGTTATACATGTTTTGGTATAAAAAAGTTAATAGCTTTTATTTCTTGACACAACATGTGAATAAATATTATTGTTGTGAATAATATGATTATCCGTATTATACTATTATTATTATAAGGGACTTATGATTTGGTGAAAAACACGTATATTTAAGTTAAATTATTTTCATGTTATACATGTTTTGGTATAAAAAAAATAATAACTTCTGATTCTTGACACAACATGTGAATAAATATTATTGTTGTGAATAATATGATTATCCATATTATACTATTATTATTATTATTATAAAAACACCGGTATTGTTGCATTTGTGCTTCTGTTTTTTTATTTATTTGGGTATTGCAGTTTTCTTATAAAAATTAATATTATTTTTTAATATTTTTAGTATCAGCATTATATAACACATAATATAATAACAAAAAAATAAAAATAATAATAACATATAACACGTATTTTTCAATTTTATGAAACTTTACTTATATTTATAATTTACTTTATTTTTTCCACATTATAATACTATGTAAGTTTCTTGATGCAAAAATACACTGTAACATTCTATTTTTAAAATTATTTTTTGTTTTAAAAATTAATTTTTTTAATTTTGATTATAAAAATTAAATGTTGAATAAAATAAATTTTCATGTTTCTTAATTTATTTATTATGTTTAATTTGATCTCTTTATTTTTAGTAGGTTTAATTAGGTTTTTATTTTATTTTTTTAAGATAAATTAAATTGGATTTCTTTAGTTTTAAAAACTTTAATTTGATCTTCTGTGATGTAAAACTAGCGAAAACCATGTAGTAGCATATGTGTGTCTTCATCTCTATTTTGCTATTACATTTTTTGATATTAACATTTTTTTTATTTTTCTTTTATTGGAATAGGAGGTTTTTTAGAATCATAATTATTACTTTTAAAAAATAAATGGTGATAAATTAATTTTTTACTATTGATTTTAACATTATAAAAAAACCATTTTTTGAAAAAAGGTTTATAAATATGTGGCCTTTCAGCAGTTCTTTTCTGCTTTACCTTTTTTGAAATTTACTAATTTCTTTAAAACAAATATAAAAAAATAAAAATAATTATTCTTATATTTTTAAAATTTTATCATAATTTTAAAAAAACTGAATACTTTTAAAAACCCTAAACCATAATTTTAAAAAAACTGAATACTTTTAAATTATCACCATTCAATAACCAATTAAGCAACTATAATTGCACTTAAAAATATTTATAAATTATTTGATAAGTTTTACTTGCATTAAAATTAAGCTTATAATTTTTTACTACCTATAAAAGATGTTATTTTGATTTTGATATTCAAATTTTAAAATTTTCAATTTTAGTATCCCATATATTTTTTTATTATATTATCGATCGCTAATTGATGATTTAACTAACAAAGTCTTTTGAAATGAAAGTTTATATCAAATTATAAACTTTAAAAATATTATCGATCCCATATAGTTGTTATCTTTTTCATCAACTCTAATTATTTTAAATATTTTCTAAGAATCCATAGAATCTTTTAAAATCTTATAAATACATAAAGTCCTTTCAAATTATATCAATTCATATTTTATAAATTCATTAAATTATATATAAATACAAGGAAAATGACTTTTACCTACTGTCAAAATCTAGCACTAGAAGTCCAAAATCCGTAGGTAGATGTATAAAGGACTTTGTCCTACAGATGTTTTTTGCGTCAACTTTGAAGGGTATACAGTGACAACTAATAGTTTGTCACTATATGCTTTACCTACGGCTATATTTTTACCTACAGTCAAATTTAACTATCACTATAGGTAACACCTACTATTTCAAATGTGTAGGTAAAAGATATTAATTTATACTTATAATCTCTAACTGTATGTAAAGTCAACTTACTTGTACCTACGGTCTTTTGTAGGTAAATGTCATATAATAATAATAATAAAACTAGTTCCTAATTACACTCTTTGTTGATTATAATTTTTAATTAAATATACATGAGCTTATTATTATGCTGCACAAAGTTAGAGATCTACTACAACATGGCCTTTGAAAAGTTACAACAACCTGCTACATACAATTAAATTTTTGTTAGCCTAATTTGTGATTATTGTAACTAGATTGTGTGCTTTTTAACATATTGCAGTCCTTGATCCATTGTCATTGTGAAATGATCTAACATTAGTAGTGCTATAGAAAATTTTCCAATTCACTTTGCCTTGTTTTTTAGTACCATGTGTATAGTCCTTCCTAAGTGTATATTTTTGGTGCACCATGACCCTCTGATGCAATCCTCCCTAGGAAGGGACCAGTCACTAGAACCATGAACAAGAGGCTCCAAGAAGATTGGGCTAGAGCTGTTGAAGAAAGCCCTAGGGTTCTCATGAACCTTAGGGTAGATTTCTGAGCCCATGGGCCATGGTTGGGTCCAATTATCTTTGTACATATTAGACTAGGATGTTATTATATTTGGTCCTTGTATTTAGGGCTCCATATTGTAGGTAGGGTACCCTAGAAATATAGGCTTTTTCAGCCCTTGTATTTTAGGGCACCTAGACTAGTTTTTGTATTAGGGGTAGTTTTGTAATTTCACATGCACTAAGTGGATATTTGATGTGTGTGATTGGAAATAAATTTAATTGAATTGGTAGAAGCCCAATCCAATTAAATTTTAGAGGGGGAGGTGAGCATTTGCTTACTACACCCCATTGCCACATCATATAGTCACACTTTATGCATGTCCTTCATGTTTTTCATGCCTCATGACAACTAAGCACACTTAGTGGAGAATCTTGGAATTGATCTTGGATTAGTAGGCTGAACCATAACTAAAATTCACTAATCATAATTAGTGAAATTTTGGCTCCAAAGTTTGGCTCCACAAATTCAATTTCAAATTCAAGTGAAATTTGAATTTCTCTCCAATTTTGTGTGACACTTAGACTATAAATAGAGGTCATGTGTGTGCATTTTTTTCAACTTTGATCATTTGAATATTAAACTTCAAATTTCAGAGCTCTTTTAGAACACAAAATTTCATGCTCCTCTCTTCCTCTCCCTTCATTCATCTCCTTCTTCCTCTAAGCTCTTATCCATGGTCTCCTATGGTGGTGAGCTTCTTCTAGACTCATCTTCTCCTTGAAGTGGCATCTCCTCTCTCCCTTCCTTCTCCATTCCGCTGCCATTCATCTTCCAAGAAGCAAAGGAATCCATTGATAAAGAAGATCCTAGGCCTACAAGCTCAAATGGAGCTTACATCACCCTCTTTACATGGAAGGAATCATCACTAAAATGTAACAAGTTTCTAAATTTCTAAATGTATAAAAGAGTTAATTCAAATTGCTGGACAAATAGACAAAGTAAAAACCAAACACTTGAACATTTTGTCGCCGGCTCACATCTTCATTACCATCTAAATCATGTTCCTGAAATAACATTTTGTCGCCAGCTCACATCTTCATTATCATCTAAATTTCAACTCACCTCTAGTTAAGATTGTTTGTAGTTTGATGATCTTTACTGGTAGAACCATTTGTAGGTACCTAAATTAAAAGTATGTTTTTTCTTTGTAAAGTATCATATCATAGTTAAATCGTTGAATAAGTAGAATTATGAATTCATACCTCTTGATCTATAACTTCTAAGACTTGATTAATTTGTGGATCTTCTGCAAATCGTACTTTAAGCACAACTACAAGGTTTCCAAGCAAATTCTCTAACTTTTGAATTCTATTGTTTGCATAAGAGCTTTGAGATGAACTTGCTTGATGTGGAAGCTTGCCAAGACAACGCACACGTCCTCTTTTTTCAGGTCCTTTGACTTTTGAATATATATCATTTGTCCAATTAGTAGAATCTTGGGTGCTTTGTAAATTTTGCAAACTCTCTGCTTCAACCATTTTCTTTTTTAGTTCATCCTACATAAATACACCTGATAAATTATTATCATACATCAATATCCTGAATACTTCAATATCACTAAACAAAACTCATCTCCACATTAGTTACTCCCCCTCACCCCATAACCTTCTATTAGAAAATTGAGCAAAACAAAGAAAAAGTATTGAAATAAAAATTAAAATTCTTACAATTACAATAGCAGCCTTTTCAGTAACAATGCTTCCATCTTTTCGAGTTCGAGTGTCAATATAAATTTCTGCCCTAGAAGGTTGCATTCCCTTAGCCTTTGTTGTCTAACATTAGTTAAAAAAAATCAATCATCCTATTTGTATTAAGCAATTTAATAATAAAAAATATAAAAAAGACAAACCATCTCATGAATCCGTCTTGGAAGATTATTTGTTCCCATGCAATGCAAGTCCTCATATTTTTGAGCAGCTCCTTTTGTTGATGTTGCTTATTTTCTATAACCAACAAATATAAAAAGTCAATAATAAAAATAAACATATAATATATAATTGTTATGTTAGCAAAAGGTTGGTGACATTGTCATGTATACCTGTCCTTTCTCAGAACACCAATAATGTACTAAATCACGATATTGAGAAGGATCAACCCTTGGATCTGGGATGTGAGCAACCATTTCCTCCTTAGTTTTGCTCTCATCATATCCTTTTGATTTCAGTTCATATTTAAATTGCCTCTATTTCAGACTCATGTCATCAATCAATATTTTCTTTGTTTGTTCAGTTAATTCAGGAACAAATCGAAACTTACTCTATTATGAGTATCATTAACAAACAAAAAAGATCATTTTGTTAGACATTAGAAGGCATAAAATTTTACAAGAAGCAAGATGAAACAACACTTATAAAGTTTTGTACTCGAGACAAGTGAAGAATCAGATCAACTGCATCTTTTGAACCCGCTTTTTTTAGTAAAGAAAAAAAATGACAATTTTGTAAACTTCTTACAACCTTTATAAAGACTTTGCTCTACCTCCCTTAACATCTGATAGAACTTATCCGAATTATTATTGTCTTCAGATTGTTGAACACTAGGTCCATTCATGAATTCTCTAGAATCTCCATCCTCCATATTTATATATGTGTCATTACTCTCATTAGCTGCATGCATTGTGAATGCATCATGAACCAATGTATCCATGTCATGATCAAACTCCCCTTCCACTTGGGATGTATCTAAAGAACTAGATGGGCCAACTTGTTCACCATGAAAGATCCAAGTAACATATCCTTTTAGAAACTCATTACTAATAATGTGCTCATAAACATTCATCGTAGAGCGCCACTTGCAATTGACACATTTGGTACAAGGGCATAAAACTTTTCCATCCTTTGACGACGATTTCGCAAATGCAAAATCTAAAAAATTTAAAACTCCTCTAATATACTTCTCTTTATTAAGAGAATTGTAGTTTATCCAACTCTTATCCATTTGATAAAATAAAGTGAAAAAGTAGAATGAAATAGACATAATAAATTAGTGCTTAGTATAACTAAAATATCCAGGTATAAGTCAATCACAGTCGTGTTAGTAACTATAAAATTAATAATGTTAGCAGTGAAAAGGACAAATTATTTTAATTGACCAGCTGGAAACAAAATATGAAAAATAAAACACAAGAATACAAGCATAACATATATATGTTAACAAGATTAATTTAATGACAATTAAAAAAACCTAACATGATGGCAAGTAATTTTGAAGAACCAAATTGAGAGTACTAGATTACTTACTTGCTTAAAGAGGCATCATAATCTGACTTCTTGTTGTAGTTGAATCCATCATCATACCTAAATTCCTCTTTATTGAGCTTCACCTGAGAAGCTAACCATTATTCTGTAAGTTGTAAGTAAATTTTTATTATAAAGTAGTAATTGTTACCTTCGTATTGAAATCATTTAATTATATATTTCTGGAAATATGTGTGGACAAATACAAATACACATATTAATTGGACAACTTAATGCATTTTCAAGGGACTATTAAGTTCCTAAAAAAATATTGTCATGTATATTGATATTTAATGGGGATAATTTGTATGCATAGTTTTTTACACATTTTCTATGCATGTACGAGGCATGTTTTTCTATGCATTACTTAAAATTGAAACGATACAATAAAAAAAGAAATGATGTAAAAATAAACATTGTTATCCAATTTGAATAAGTGCATACGGCTAATTGGCTAACATTGCTATCCAATTTGAATAAGTGCATATGGCTAATTGTTATCCAACTTCAAGATGTGTAATAAGTGGTCCTCCAAATATGTCTCCCGAATGATCCCACTCACTATAAGTCCTTGTGGCTTTTAACTTTCATGATTATTCTTCCTATCATTTTCTTTTCTTTTTTCTAATTGTTGGTACGATCTAATCATCTTTGTGCTTTGTTTAAGGGTTATATATATTTGTCTTTCAACTTTTTTAGATTTTGATTTTAGTCTCTCCTCATTTTTTTAATAAATTTTGGTCCATCTTTAATTTTTCATTAGCATTTTCATTCTTTGAATTTCTACTGTTAAATGCAGAGAGTGCGATATTAAAAAAATAAAAAGTACAAAATACTCTTACATAAATTAATATTAAATATTTAAGAAGTTAAAAACATTTTAAAAAATATAAATAATCAAAAATAATATTTTTAAATTAGGATAAAATATAATTTTGATTTTTTTATAGTCTGTAATTTCAGTCTATATATTTTAAAATAGAAACATTTTATTCCTTATTTCAATAAATTAAGGATGAAAATATTAACTTTTTAAAATAAAGGATGGAGTGTCTCTATTTAAAAATATGAGATCAAAATTATAGATTATTAAAAATAGGATTATGAAAATTGTATTATAACCTTAAAATTATTAGGCCTCAAGAATCAGCTAAACTGGGCCTATGATGGGCTACATACGCCGTACGCCTACACTCTCCTGTGCTACTAGTTGGATTCAATAAAGAATTGACGGAATTGTTATTGGCACCAATAACATTGTTATTGGTCTTATCAATATTAAAAGAAGAAGAAATATCTGGTCCTGATATTCTAGCACTGACGAGATGATCAATGATCAAGCGCATTAGGTCCAGTACAGTAATTGAGAACGTGGCTCCACACCCACTGAACAAAATACAACAGGGTCACTTGTTGCTGAACACAGAATGAACAAACTACTTTATAATAAAAATTTACTTACAACTTATAGAGTCTCGAGTAAAACTACAACAGGGTCTCAGCCAAACAAAAAAGAAAAGCAAAGCATAGACAGAAAGGCACGGGATTGGAGGATAGGAGAAAATAACAGTGCGGGTATCTATTATTGAAACAAAACATGTAATACTAGCTGATTGTGTAGAGATGGACTCCAATACAGAAATTGGTTTTCTCTCTCTTGTTGCTGCACTTATTTGTTTATTATTAATTGCATACTATATAATGTTAGTCTAATTATAACTGACACGGGAATACAAACAGGACATACCAATCCGTTTATCCTTTTTAAAAATTTATGGCTAGCCATCTAGCTGGCATATATTAACAAGAAGTGCTCGTATATGATCCAGCTTCATAGAAATTGGGGAAAGGATGAAACAATCCTAATTATTAGATATGGAATTTTTGCAATAAGTGACTAACCAAAGCAAAGAACTCTCACACTTATCTCTCAACTAATAACTTTCAGGCTCAGTATATATTTATTAAACCTAGTATGACTAAGATTGACTTCCTATGTAAAAGGTGGCCACCACTTCCCATGTATAAAATCAAAAGTTGTGATACTCAAAGGGAAAAAGAACATAATATCTTGACAGAAAAGAAAAGCCATCTTATGGTGTAGAACAAACCATGCAGAAACTATCATCACTCCTAGAGTAAATAAGATGGTTAGTTTCATCAGCAAAACATAGTGTTCACATCAGACTGCGACATAAAATGAAAACCAAATGTTAGAACCTCTATGGATTAATATTTTTGAACCATCAGAAGTAAGCACAATAGGAAAATAACTTCTGCACCGAAATGAAAAAGGATTTAAGTCCAATCTAATTCATATGTTTTGGCTTGGACATTTTATTTTTTAATTTATTTTGGTTGCTTGGGGTGAGGTAGGGGGTACTAAGAAGCAGTGTGATTCTCCAGCAAGATTATTCGTACCAACTTTGGATTATCTATTCCAGATATTACAAAGGCAAATAATGGATTAGACCTTCAATGTACCCCTCAGCCAAAAAGATAGTGCAAAAAATCTGTTCATTACAAGTAGTAATTCCATATTTGATTACCAAAGTTATTCTCTCAAATGATCTTGATTTTGCACTTAAGAAAACATAGACTTAGCATTGTAGCTGAAAGAGAATCTAGGAATAAAATCAACATTCCTCCTTAGGATATGAAAATCTACCCATGTTCTCCAAATTTATTGTATATTTTAACTTCTATATCTAAATATATCAATGAAGCACGATCTCAAATAAAATTTCACATGCATTGCTGTAAAGGCACTGCCAATACATAGAGTGGTTCATATTCAGTTGAGCAATCTATCAAACAGAATATAAAACTGCCCCTTCATGTTGCATAATCAATTCTATATAGCCTGTAGAGACTGCAATTATATCATGAAATCAAGAAATTTAAATCCTTCTGCAACAAAAATACATAAACCAATAGATATCAAACAATAGCCTAAAGCACACAAATCCAATAATTTACTGGGGGCTCCCCTCTTCAAATCCTGTACGCTTTTCAACTTTGAGAAAAGAAAATTTGAGAAACGAAAAGGAAAGAAAAGTGAAAAGTGAAAAAAGAAAAGAAAAAAAATGGAAAGGGGAAAATCATAGAACGAACACAAACACGTATTACAGCAAAGAAGAACACAATTGAAATGAATGAACAAAGAATCATAGATTTACTCAATCATTGGAAGCACGAACAGCGGAAACGATTAAATCGAACGAGAATAGGGAAATTGGAAAATAAGAACGCGTGATTGAAGCAGTAAGAAGAGAACCATAGCATTCATATTTAATGGAGAATAAAATATATTAAAATAAATTTCTAAAACCTGAAAGTGTGAACGAGAAGGATTGTTGAAGAGAGCTGAGAAAATGAGTGAAGAGGAGGAAAAAAATTTCTACAACTCCAATGAGAAAGAGAAACCACTATCTTTGCTGTACGGGCAATAAATTTTTATTAATTTGGTTGGCTTTGAAGGAAGCCCATTACTTTTTCTCAACAATTCCTTTCTGGAGGATTGGTTTGCAAGCCTGCACAGAATTTGAAACTTTCACCTCACTTTTTTCTTTATCTACCTTTTTTAATTATTTCCTTTTCTTGTAATGTTTTGTTCTTTATTAATATGTAGTAGCTTAGCTAGCTATAGCTTCCTTAGTTTCTAGTTGTCCATCTATAAATTTTTGTTTTTGTTTAAATGGTGTGTATCTTTTATTAAATGTAATCTTATTTGAATTAAATAAAATTATTATAAATAGAATTGTTGTACGGGCAAGAAACTTTTATTTTATATTTTGAATATTTCGTATTAAATAAATTAGAAATCTATATATTTTCTCACTATTTTATTTTTATCTTCATTTTTTTAAAAGCTTCTCTCTTTCTATTTTTTTAATCAAACAAATACTAATGTTGCCACGTCATTTAAATGTCTTTCGCAATTTTTTTGTCTACACTGTGCTTTTGTCTACATCAAATAATTATTGGTACAAGTGGTTGAGTTTTACTTACATTAGTCAGTTGTAGGTAAAAGTATTTTTGAGATTTACCTACACTAATTCATGTCTGTAGGAAAAAAGCGTTTGTAAGCATAGGTTATTTTTCTTGTAGTGACACCAATGGATTGTAGGTACAAGTTTTATAGGATTTTACCAACACCAAGTAATTGTAGGTATAAGTTTTTTTAAATTTTATCAACACTAAACATTTGTAAGTAGAAGTTATTTTGACTTTTACCTACACCAAATAATAGTAAGTACATATTTTTGAATTTTACCTATGACAAACAACTGTAGGTATACGTATTTTTTTACTTTTACCTACACTAATTTATGTGTGTGTAGGCAAAAGCCTCTGTAGGCATATGTCATTTTTCTTGTAGTTAAATACACAAGAAGTTATACTCTACACCAAAACTATCTCTATTTCTTGATAACCTACAAAGTTATTAAAAGTAACATGTATTATTCAGTGTCACTCCTACCTCTTACAAAGACAAGCTCTACCATAAGCTTGACTTTAACCTAGTATTCTTTATCCTACCAAGTCCTTGTTGGCTCTAAAAAAAATAACAAGATTCATTGAAAGTTTACACCATGACTAATACATGATCGTCTTACATATAAATATATCACTCAACACTTTAGTCTTTTTCTCTGAAGATTTACAAGGTATTTTGAGAGCTTAGTATCTATACAGAGATTTACAAAAGAAATTTCACAAGAAAGAAAAAAAGAATAAATTGCGTAAGTTGTTCGTGTTTTGTATCTTCAAAGCTTATTCTATTTATAACCTTCTTCTTTAAATATTTGTTGTCTCTCAACTAATGGATTCTCCACTATGTTTTTCACTTGAGGCTATTAAAGCATTTAATGCTTGCATTAAATACACGTTCATTCTTCATGCAAAGTTGATGATAGGTTGACATGTCTTATACTTCAGCAGAAAAGTCACTTCTTCCATCGGATCAAGTCTGCACCAACAGAGTGCGTCTTCTGATAAAGATCAACACTGCTAGATTGTAGACTTTATTTATTCTTCATAGGATTCAATAGATTCTAGAAGAATGCTTTCTTCAACAAAGAATCTCAGATATAAAGTATTAAATGAAGGTTTTAAAGGGCTACTTAATGTTATGTCAAATTGTCTTATATTGATGTATTTTCAAAAAACTCAAACGCAGAAATACAGACCATGATCTGATAACACATCAAAAACAACTTTTATCATTTATATTTATTTGCATCTAATCAAAATAATTAGAAATCATGATTTGTCTTTAAGACATAAATACCTTTTAACTTAACAATAGTTAAATAATTAAATATCATACTTAAAAAATTTGTACTTTAGATATATTTTAATGGATTTATAAAATATGAATTCATATGGTTCGAAAGGACTTTATGTATTTATAAGATTTTAAAAGATTCTATGAATTCTTAGAAAATATTTAAAATAATTAGAGTTGACGAAAAAGATAACAAATAAATGATAAGGAGTCTTTTCTTAAGTTGAAAAAAAAAATTGATTGAATTACACGAGTTTTTATCAAATAAAAAAATTTAAAATATTTTCAAATCCTAATTAAATACACTCCTCTTAAACTTTATTTTTGTTTGATTTTTGACAAATTTTTACTTTTGATAAAGATATCCAAAGTTAATAATTTTTAAATGATATAAACTTTCATTTCAAAAGACTCTATTAGTTAGATTATCAATTAGCGATCGATAATATAATAAAAAAATATATGGGATACTGAAATTAAAAATTTTAAAGTTTGAATATCAAAATCAAAATAACATCTTTTATAGATAGTAAAAAATTTTAAACTTAATTGTAATGCATGTAAAATTTATCAAATAATTTATAAATATTTTTAAGTGCAATTATAGTTGCTTAATTCGTTATTGAATGATGATAATTTAACAATGTTAATGCCCACAAGCAGCAATGTACTGTGAGTTCTACCCCTGTTTACTTCTATTTTCAATTAATTTATATTTTATTTGTCAACTTTCATGGTAACTTAACTTTGTCATTTTTTATTAATTTATTTTTAAATCTATCAATGTTACAATAAATTTAATCTTCAACTTTAGAATGAATAGATTATTTGGTAATAAAATTGTCAAACGAAATTATATAACCTAATGTAATAAAAAATTATATAACCTAATTTTTTTAAAATAAGCTTATGTTTAGAAATTCAATTTTCTACTTCTAAATGTATGTAAAGTCCAAAACTTACTAAATAATTGCCACAGTTAACAAATATTAAGAAATGACTTTGACTTGGGTTTATGCGTATGAGGTCCAAAATTCCATATTTTAGGAAAGAATGTTATTATACACCTCAATTTCATGTGTTGTGAAATGCAAGCGGATTGGTGGTCCTTCTTGGAACAAATACAAATATCTCCCAAGCCGGTAAACATCAATAAATCATGTCCATTCCTTTTTTTATAGTTAAATCTAATGGTGTACGTCCTATTCCTTTTTTTTTCTCCCAAACTACTTTCGCACCCTAGACACCGTCAACATATAATTCAAAACATGATTAAAAAAATTGGTAAATTAAGTAAGTTTGAAAAAAAAAAGTTATAACTATTGCATAGCACATGAGAAGAAGATGAAGGGTTGGCCATGCTGTAATTTTTGCTTTGTTGAAAATCAAAACAATTGTTCAAGTAAATTGGTGTACATATTTGGAGGTCTTATTTATTGTTTTTATAATTGAAGGTTTTGTAGCGACATAACTGACGTAACTAAATGTAGATTAAATACATGTGTGAAAAGTTTGTTTCTATTGGTTGTTGTAGCAAGTTAATGAAATTTCCGGGTAAGTGGTTTGAACAAAATTTGTTAAGAATTGACAATGACTTATATCAAACTATGTACCAAAGTAGGCAATTGTTTGGAGTCATTTATAGGTATAACAAGTTGGAGTGAATTGAGACTTTATGTTAACAAAATTCTTATAACAATTTCAAGTCCTTTTCATGGTATTATATTTTTAGTTTTCTTTTTCGTGTTTATGTTATGATTTTATCCAAAAGCCGAGGTAATGTGTGCTCATACATCACATACTAACCAACACATACTAACCAACATACCAATAAAAGTTCATTTAAAGAACATAATTATTTACCTTAGGATATTATGCAATGTCTCACTTTTTAATTTCAAATAAAAATTTTAAAAAAATGTTTCAACTTACGATTTATTAAATCAACATATGTGAGACTTCTCTCTTTTAAAGAACAAAACTAAAGAAATTTTTTTTCATATGAATAAAAAGTTGCTTCCATATATTTTATCAAATATCATCAATGATGTCTTTTTCCATCATAATTAGAATAAAACACACATATACTTATTATTGAAAAGTTTTTGATTCATTAAAAATTGAATCAATATTAAATATTTCTTAAATAAATATTTATGTATTAAATAGTGATACTAATATATTTTATTTAACATTTTATTTATAATCCAATAATAAATAGTTAATAAATTTACACGAGTAAAGAATATCATAATTGTTAAATAAAATGTGAAACAAAAGAATTGAGAAATAAATTGGTTAACAACTTATAACTACAACTGCTAACATAATTAACTAACTTTTAATGACTGATAACAAAATATTGAAGTATTAAATTAATAATCAAATAAATTCAATATAATTAAGAATTATTTAGTTAAAAAATTATACACAGTTAATAAATAAATAATTAAATAAAATTTACTAAATTAATGAATATGTTAAATAAATATATAAAGATGTTGTTTTATATAATTATAAGAAAATTGTGACAGTAATTTATTCTCATTATTTATTTTATCAATAATAATAAATGATAGAAAATTTGTTTACAAGATTAAATGAATATAATAAATATCAAAATAAAAAATAATTTTGTTAGTGATTTATTAATGAAAACCAATAATGAATTTAATTGCATTAGTAGTCAAAGAAAATATAAATATCTTAAATTAATAACTAAAAAATTTCAAGCAATGAGAATAATATTCTACAACAAGTAATTCATTTATTTTCAAACCAACCTATTTACTATCTATTATTTAATCAATATATAGTTATAAAATATGCATAATTAATATATTATTAAATAAATAAATAAACAAAATCTAATAATAATAAGATTTTATATAGTTAATAAATTATTAAATAAGTAAACAAATAACAATTATTGTGCAATACAATATCAAATAAAAATTTAAATAATTAATTACATATTAGATGATATTAATTATTAATTGTTGTCTTTAAATGATCTTCTTTTTTTCTTAGTTGATCATCTAAAGATGGAGATATTCATTATATGTTGTATTTAATGCTTGTGACCAACTATCATTTAAGATTAATAAAATATTTTATTTATCTTGTAGAGCATTACATATCCAAGGTTAGAAAATGGGTAAACTTTTGTACTATAAAATACATTGTCATTTGATATGACACATCTTTTGAGGTTAGAGATAGTTTTTATCTTTGACTTTTTTTCTTTTGTTTTTGCTCTTTGGTAGATCATATGAAGAATGTCTTGACATTTCCTTGCTAAGAATCACATATACATGCATTACCTTGGTCTTAAATGTTGAATACTTCATTATAAGTATGCTACATTTGATCCATCAGACATAGACTCAACACTTTTCGTCTATATGTATTTTTCAAACGTAACTTTTAAAATTAATATTTATTTGTATCAAATCAAAATAATTGAGAGTCTTAATTTGTCTTATGACTTAATAGGAAAGGATTTTATTGGGAAAAAAACAAAGAGAAAAATGAAAAATGACCTTAAAAGGGGGGACTGAATAGATTTTTTTCAAAACTTTTACCTAATCATTTTTTAGATTCAATTAAAATATACTCCTTTATGTAATCAAGGTTTTCTCAAAAAATTTGTTAAGAAAGATTATGAAACAATGAATACAAAACATATGGAAAATAGAGTTTATGACCCTTTTACATCAATTCCATTACCAAGATTGATTTACAAAACTAAGGGTCAAAGAAAGAGAAAATCACACAGACAATTTATATTGATTCAGTCCTCAAGAAAACTTACATCTAGTTGTATTAAGATCCCTTAGAATTTTCACTATTAGATAACCAAGTACAAACACTATGCACATGTAATTCCGTAAAATCTATCTCTCCCTTGAATCCTACAAGATTTGAAACCCTATCAACTAAAAAGAACTCTTGATAATCCTAATCAAGATTAAGAAAGTGGAAAGATACCAAAACTGAATTCAATACACCTTAATGTATATATCATAACATCTTTAAGCTCTTCCATAGATGATCAAATCTAGATTAACTTGAATCTCTTGAAGAAATGTAAAGTAATTCCCTTATATGACTCTCAAAAAATATTTTCTAAAGGCTTAATTGTAAAATTCGTCCCTCTATTTTGCCTATTACACTAAATTGATCCCTATATTTCAAAATACACTGTTTTAGTCCCAAAGCTGATTTTAACCATTGACCATTAAATTTTAAACGTTGACTAGACTAGAAAGTTGACCAATATTTTCTTAAAAAATAAGAACTTAAAAAAATAATTAAGGAATGACTAGAATCATGGTCTATGAAGTAAGAAACACACTCTTTTACCACTACACCCAAATACTCATTTGAATATTAGGTGCAAAATATAGTATTAATATAAGTTTTATACAAAAATAGTTCAAATAAGTACTTGGATGTAGTGGTAAAAGAGTGTGTTTCTTACTTCAAAGACCATGATTTTAGTCCTTCCTTAAGCATTTTTTTAAGTTTATATTTTTTAAGAAAATATTGGTCAACTTTCTTGTCTAGTCAACTTTTAAAATTTAACGATTAATGATTAGTCAACAGTTAAAATAAACTTTGGGGACTAAGATAATGTATTTTGAAATATAGGAAAACTCAAATAGTGAATTAAAAAATTGGGGGACCAATTTAGTGTAATAGGGAGACAAATTTTGCAATTAAGCCTTTTCTAAAAGATAGGATCGTATCAAGAGTCACTCATGAGAAAGAACAAGTGAAGATATTTTATATTTTAACAGTCAAAACAAATTTAATTGATTATCAAATACAATAATTGATTAATTTGTTAAATACCTCTTTGTTCTGCATTTTCAGAAACATGGTAATCAACTATCTCATTTCACAAAGAGCTTCTCAAGCTTATGAGGTTCTAGAATAATCGATTATCAAATGTGGTAATCAATTATTTCGTCACACGAAGAGCTTCTAAAGTTTTCAGACACAATCTAATTGATTACTAAATATGGTAATCGATTATCTCGATCTACAAAGCATTCCTTCTTCTAAAACTAGCTTTATAATCGATTACTAAAACTAATAATCGATTAATTTGATGACTTTAGCCAAATTTCAAATAGAAGTGAGTTTTGTTGCTTGTTCTAACACTTTGCCATTGATAACATAACCTTGTAATTGAGTATACTGTGTTGAACTCATTGCTTCTAAGAAACTTTAGGATCAATCCATCTATCTATCATGTTTAATTCACCCTAAGCATGGATAAAAAAAAAACTAAGACTTAATCTACCACTCATGCATAGACTAAAAACATTCAATACAAATGCCACATCTTTTAAAATGTGTTTGACATTGTAAAATCATAAAACCAAAATGCTAAGACTAATCTTCAAGTCTTCAATCTTTGATTCAAAACAAAGATGAGCTATGTAGGAAGAAGGAAGGCAACAATTGCTCTTCCTCGGTTCATTTTTGGGTTAGGGTTACATAAGACATGCTTTTGATATAAGATGTGTTCGTTTTGAACCCATAGACCATCAACACATTATGCCAACAAGCCACTTGGGAATTTGACAACATGTAATTAATAAGACATGTTCATATTTAATTTTTAAAAAATTACATTTTATTTTATTTAGAATAATTTAAATAAAAAAGACTTATTAAATGAGATCAATGCATTCCAACACATTCCCACATGTACGTTAGAATAGGTCTGAATGTGATTCCCATCTGCAACTAGAGTTTCTAGGGTGAAGGCAACCCTCAAGGCATGCAAGGTTATTTCTACTTGGGAAGAACATCTAGCTCATGATGCACTTTTATCAAGATGACACTCATGACATTTTTCATTAGTAAGCTTCTAATGAATCTGCCATAAAAAGAAGGCCTAATATAACTTTAGGTCTCAAATATATATTTGATTTTTATTGAGTCCTTGATAAATTTTTTTGTTGTTCTGAGTCCTTGATATATTAAAAGTTTTTTTTAAGTTCCTGTCATTAGTTAAGTGATGACGTGACACAATCCAAAGTGGCTAATATAAATTGGAAAAGACATTGAGATGTTGTCACATCATAGCTAAACTAATGATGGAGACTCGGAAAAAAAACCTTTTAATGTATCAAGAACTTGAAACAATGAAAAAATTTATTAGGGACTCAAAATAAAAATTAAATATATTTCAAAGACCTCAAACATATTTAAGCTTAAAAAACACAATTTTTCATAAAGAGGTGCACACCAAAACCAGCGCCAAGTAGGGCCACTGCATAATTTCTCATCAAACTCTATAAAACTCCTCAAATGATTAAAGTTCCACATGTCATCCTACCAAAAATTCCCCACTGTTGAGTGAATCAATAATATGGACTAACACTTTTGGACTTACTATTGCTTTAGTATATAACAAACTAAAAGAGAGACATGTGCATAACACAATCATTTTTCAACTAAATTTTTAATTCATAAACTTTTTTAAAATCATATTTTTAGTCCTTAAATTTTTATTTGATTGGTCAAGGTTCCTCAACTTTTTTTCTATTAATATTTTTAGTCTCTAAACTTTTGTTTGACTGGTCAATGTATGACCTTGAAATTTTGATAACTAAAAAACAAATGTTTAATGTAATTCTTGCATTGTTTGATTAATTGGCAAGAGTTGAGGTGTTGTGCGAATTATCTTTGTGCGATTGCTTGGTGTGAGTGTTAGGTTATATGGAGTTTGTTTGACCTGTGTTGGATATGTGAGAGGTCAAGTTTGACCCAAAAACCAATTTTAGTGAAACCATGATTCTGAACTTGTTAATCATTGGATCACTTTGAAATTTGAACTATAGGTTCGTGACTCACATTTGCACGTTTTCACCGTTTGGATTTTCCAAATGACATCTTTGAACAACTCACATAGCGAGACAAGCACTCTAAGCGTAATTCCCAACTCGAGAAGAAAATTCACGTACCGAGACAAGCACGCTAAGCACAATTCCTAACCCGAGAGGGAAATTCGCTTAGCAAGACAGGTGTGCTAAGCACAATTGTAACCTGAGGAGGTATTTCACTCAACGCGAGAGGTCATGCTCAGCGCAAAAAGTGGATTTTTGCTTTGCAAGATGAGCTTGCTAAGTGATATTTGCATGTTATAAATAAGTCTCAACATAAAAACACGCGTTTTATCTCTCTTTCTCAAAACTTCCATCCAAAAACCCTAACATCTCCTCCTCCACCACCCGCGACCACTGGTGGCCGTCATAAGCCTTTGTGGCTTGCCACCGGACCACCACACGAATATGAATACTTTAATCGAAGCAGAATCTTCAAAATTCATCTCAAGGATTCAGTACAGAACGGAGTTCCCAACCTTTTCTTTCATAGTTCTTTGAGGTAACCTTGATTTTTATACCTTTTCCTAGTTAGTTTAAGCTTTTCCTAGTATCTCTTAATATCTGGATACCATAATAGGATGCTTTTATACTTTCTTTGAAAATGAGATGTTGTAAAAGTTATCATTTATAAAATTGATGTTGTTTTCGTGACCTATTCTGAATCCCAACCACATTGGCATGATCAGAATTTCAAAATGACGTCTCTTTGATGTAAAACCCAAAAACACCATTTTAGTCCCTTTTAAAACTAAATGGATATTTGACCAAAATTTTGAAATTAACCTTGTCCTTGAAATCTATATTAAATTGTCATCGATTTGGTATATAGAGCTCTGCGTTTGGACTGACAGACGTGAACGTGAGAGACCTCCGAGTGATGCAGAGAAGAGATAATGGAGATATATCAATAGGTGAGGGGAGTTTATTTTGGTTTACCACTTTGATACCGTAGTTGTGGTCAGGGAACCTAACTATGGGGATGTATGTTTGCTTTGTTGCATGCTGATTTTCACGAAAATTGTATTTTTTACTAATGGGATGTTGTTTATTTGTTATTGATAATTGGAATTGTGAATGATATTGTTGTTGTATGAGACTTGTTTTGTTTGAAGACATAGGGAGTGTGAATCCCAGGCATGAAACTTATATGTATATATGCAGAATGCGATTACTGATGATGTTGATGTTTATAATAATGATGATATGAGATGATGTTGATGTTTAAGATAATGTTGATATGAGATGATGTTGATAATGGTGATGATGTTTCATACTTCATATTGCATGAAAATAGTATATAAACTTTGTCACTAAGTACTTGTAGTTTTCCATGAGGAAAAATACTTGTACTTAGGGGCATGTCACTCACACTTGTTGCCTAATTTTCTTAAGTGAGAGTGTCGGGTGAACATGCTTAGGCTATTTCTTGACGAATGATACCACATTGCATTTGAGAGTTGAGTCAGGTGCATGCATCATTCTGAACATAATTGATTCAAATTATGTAAAAGTTGATGACTAATTTGCTAAGTGTATGCTGGATGGATGAGTTATTGATAATGATTATGATTATTGTTATTATTTTCTTGCTTACCATTGTCATCATATGCTTGTTGATTTTCTTTTTATATAATAAACTCACCCTTGCAATATATTGTACCGAGTGGTTTGTACTTATGATGATTGCGAACCTTCATTTCTGGGAGCAGATGAAAAACAGTAGATGATTTGGAAAAAGATTCTTTTGTTGGAGTCGCCAAGCCAAAGTAATAACGTTATGATTATTTTGAGAGAGAGTTGTGTTTTGTTATCAACTCCTTCGTAGCTGGTTCCTTGATTCTTTTTTATTGGGACATATAAATCCTAGGTTTAGATACATGTATAAACTAATTAATTACTTTCTCTCATGTGAATGATGTACACTGATTATATATATATATATATATATATATATATATATATATATATATATATATATGTATTTATTTAAGTATTAGTGCATTGTTTAGTGGATGCATATCGTAAAAAATTTATCCTGTTTTTCATAATCAAATTAATGAAGATTTCATTTAAAAATCGAAATTATGCATTTTAGAGTTATCGATATCGTAGCGACGAGGTAAGTCGTTACCGTCAATGTCTTTCAATTTTTTCCATTAAGGTTTTTAGTCCCTAAACTTAAAAAAAAATTCATTTTGTAGTCCTTGAAATATTATTAAATAAATAAAAATAATGGATTCAAACTTTTGTTCGGAGACTAAAAACTAAAATTTTTAAAAGTTGAAGAACCTTAACCAGTCAAACAAAAGTATAGGACTAAAAACTCCAATGGAAAAAAGTTAAGGAACCTTAACGAGTAAAACAAAAGTTTAGAAACTAAAAATTGAATTTTGGAAAAGTTTGAGGACTAAAAACTTAGTTAATCATTTTTTTTAAGGTGTGCATAACACAATCATGAAGGAGAAAAAAAATAAAATAAAGGAAAAAAGATGTGCTCAAATTGCATATATAACAACAAAATGTGATTAGGAATGATGATTGATAGGTTTGAATAAGGTGGGTGCTATAGTACTCATCTCCGTAGAGTTAAAAAAAAAATTTATATCCATTTTCATGCTTGTGTTTAATAAAGAAATATTTGTATTTACTCTATATTTACACAAAAACAATATTTACACGATAACAATTTTAATCTTCATCCTCGTATAGATTGGATATCTATGATAAACTTACATTTTTCTTATATATAAAGTCAAGAAATTAATATATTAATTAAAAATTACTAAAAAATAAACTGAAAAGTTACTCTTAAATCATCAAAACATAATGTTAAAAACATTCAAACATAATTCTACAGCAAACCATTATAATAGGTGGTTCAGCGGTGGAGAACTAATGACAACAAATGTATGTCATTAGATATAATAATTAAATAATTAATGGTCAAGTATTTAGCAAATAATTTAATTTAAATTAAAACTTTAGTATTTAATTATTATTAATTTAAATTAAAAATTTAAAACTGTAAATTAATTAGTTGTGATTAGCCCTAAAACTCTGTAAAAACCTAATCTCCCTTCTCTCTCACTAAACCCCATTGCTCCCTCCGTCATCACTACCGGCCAGAGCTTCGACGCACCATTGTTGTCTTTCGCAAACACTATCAACATCCACCATGTCTCTGACGGCTAACTAATTAGCAGCCTAGCCAACTTTGTCATAGATTTCATCATTGCAGGTCAGTAGTTTTTACGGTGGCGACTTGAGGAGTAGGGAGGGAGTCTAAATTGATTGTTGTGGAGTGAGAGTTGGAGAGTCAAAGGAGTGATGGGATGGAGGGTCAGAGGGAAAGGCAATGACGATGATGTTCATGGATTCCCATGGTTGTGCCATCATGAGAGTATGGACAGAGAAGGAAGACAGGAGACGTGGAAGGGAAAAATTAATAAAAACATTCTAACATTTGTTTAGCTTAAATATTTATTAATATTTTGGTTATTGTAACAGTTTCTCTTACTTAGCCATCGGTGGACCACCTATCTAATAGGCCCACTTATACTAAGTTTTTGTGCATATGTATTTAAGTTTTATATATAGTTGTGTTTTATATACTGAATTTTATGTAGCAGTTAATTTAGTTCCTAAAAAACCAAAATTTTATGATGATTGATTGATGATGAATATAAATTTACAATTATGGAGAACTAGGACAAAAGCATAGAGCTTAAAAAAAAATACTTCCTCTAAACTCATATATAAAAAAATAATTATTTTTAGATTAATTAATAAATAGTAAAAATCATTTAATTTTATTAATATCAAATAAAAATAAAATTATTTTTAAAATTTCCTTCATTAAAACTTGAAGAATATTTTAAAAATAATGTCATTAAATATAATAAAATTAATTAAATTTACTTATATTTGAGTTTACGATACCCAATAATTTTTTTACTCATATCTGAATCCAACTGAAGTAATTTTTTTATATTTTTTTTTTCATAAACAAAAGTTTTCATTGAAGCCTCAATTAATTGAGCATGGGGTGTGCCTAATTGAGATCATAAAAGAAGTATACAAAAAGCTATAAAGTTTCACAACAACCTCTCACAAATAAGCTGCCATTCTTACAAGTTATTCCAGCTCAAAACCATTCCCTATACCCATGATAAGCAAAATTACTAAATGAAAAATTACTAAATGCAAAATGACATGTACAGGGAAGTCGCAAAAGAAAATTTCTATTATTTTGGCACTCACGATCTGATGCACCTCGCGTCAAACCTACACTACATATTGAGATTACCAAAAAAACTGCTAAAATAACAAGACTTCTCTAGTGAAACGGCACCATCCAAAATCCAAAAATAAGCTTTAATTATAATAATTAGCTAGTAAAATATTAATTATTTTTGTATGTAAGATATTATATATATATATATATATAATAGGTGCGACAGGATCGTAAAACAGTACACGCATCCATTTTCATCAAAATTTGAGGGTGAACACTCTACTCATATTCAATAAGTCAGGTATTTATCTTACTAATTTTTGAATACTTTATACGCTTAGGATTTGGGTACACTTTGCATGTGGAAAGAAGAAGAAAATAAAGAAGAAATTGTACAAATTCCATCTGGGTCTCACATTTCCTATATTCTACTTTAATTTTAAAAATTATCTTCTATTTTCACCCTCTAATTTATTGATCGTTTGAATCAATTGTTATGTTTATAATTTTACTTTCTCTTGTTTTAAATCATTTAAGCTCATTAAAAAATAATTTTAGCTTGTCAATACGTCTGGATTCAATTTATTTGTAACCAATTTCCAATATTTTGTAATTTAATTTCAGATTTACAAAATTTATTAAAGCCAAGTATAAACTCATTCAACTCAGATATTTTTCTTCGGAAACTTTTTTATTTTCCTACCACAACAGTCACAAGACAATAAAAATTTAATGTCTGATAATGCATATTTAGCAAGAATAAAAATGCCTAAGCCTTTTCTTTTTTCTTATCTTATCCTTTTCTTATCTTTGTAATGTCTTTGACTCCTTGTAGATACACAGATGCAAAAGTAAGTGGGAAAAGACAAAAAAGAAAGCTCAGAGAACCAATGGTTTTGATCCTTAACAGATTTTTATTTTATCATCCCAAACAACTCAAACCAAGTCATTCATAGCAACACATTCTTACAATCTTACATGTCAAAACTAAACAAAAGTGAGAGAAACATCGGAACATGGCAACCCAATTAAACAATGTGTTCAGAACTTCAATTCTGAAGCACAAGATCCAATCAGAGACCCCTTTGAAAACCACAATAAGAACCACAAGATTTCAAGTGATCAATGCTACCAGCAGTGCAAGGCAGCTCATAGAGTCTGGCACAGTGAGGCCAATATTGCCAAAAGATGCTTCCACAGCCATAAACTCAGAGGGATTTGTTCTCCTTGATGTTAGACCAACTTGGGAGAGAGAAAAGGCCCGTGTGGCAGGGTCTTTGCACGTGCCAATGTTTGTGGAGGACACGGATAACAGTCCCATAACTCTGCTTAAGAAGTGGGTGCATTTTGGGTACATTGGCTTGTGGACTGGCCAGTACCTCACTACTTTGAATTCTGAGTTCCTTAGTCAAGTGGAAAATGCCATTCCTGGTAAGGAGGCCAAGCTTCTTGTGGCGTGTGGAGAAGGGTTAAGGTGAGTACACGGAAGAAATTTTTGTTTTCAGAAAATATGGTTAATTGGTTATAGCAAATTATGATTGTTTATGTAGCTTAGAATTTTTAATGGACATTAAAATTTTGTTTCCTTTTTTGCACTTAATTGAAATGGAGTTGTTCCTGTTCTTGGTGAGAAAGTTTGGTAATTTTTATAGTTAGCATTCTAGTTTATATCAAGGAACTTGAAACTAGATCTAATTAACTTTCCTCTAGAAATAATCTATTTATCTTTCTAGTTTGTTTTCCATGTAACACTAAGATTTATAAGCTTATAAAAATGTCACACCTGATTTCATAGTTAATAAGCTCTAACATTCCTTTTTTAATCAAGAAAATTATTAATGACTTTGAATTGGAGCTTTATATTAGTTTGTATTGTAGGTATGACTTTTTCCAATTCACAAAATCAGAACTTAAATTCATCACAGCAAGAAGAACAAGTTGATTTTGACAATAAAGGAAAATGTTAACTTGTTGGCTTTGGTGAGTGATTCAGGTCAATGACAGCAGCTTCAAAACTGTATAACGGAGGTTACAAAAATCTGGGATGGTTGGCTGGAGGCTTTAATCGTTCTAAGAACAACGACTTCCCAGCAGTAGAAGGAAAAGAGAAGTTGCAGCATGCAACAGTTGGGGGTGTTTCTTACATATTCCTTCAGTTGCTCATATTATTAAAGGCTGTTGATTAAGGAATTATTTTGATAACTTATTAATTTTCATGTTTGTGAATCTTTTGAATTTGTAAGCCTCTGTAGCCTAGTGACAAGTACATTTTATTAAAATTCCATTTAAATTAAGACTATGCAATTTTGTAGATAAGCAGGCCAGGTTTCCATACTTCACACAGATCATGCATTTCGTGAAGTAGTTTTATCAATTATCACATCAACATTAAATTTCTTTTTCTAGTATCATATTTTTATAGGATGAATCCAATTTATTTCCTGAGTCAGAATTTCCTATTCTTTGTATATAAAATGGCTCATTATGAAAGTATTGGTATACTGACCCATATTATTTTGTATCAAATTCAAGAGAGTGAAACGCCACAATAGTGGTTGTTTACTACTCTGCCTCTTAAAATGGTTTACATAGTTCAATCTTGAGTAAGAGATTCTCTAGGCAGCCTTTGGTGAATTAGTGGATGACCTTCTCTTGCTTATTTTTGTAACATAATGCATTTCCTTTTCTTTGGTAGTAGTAGTTGTTGGAATATCTTTAATCTTTATTATTTATACGGAAGTTAACAATTCACAAAAGTTCTAGGATCTACAACAAGCTTGATTATTAAGGATTAGATAAAATACATGGATCCATAGTTGGTTCTTGATCTAAGCGTTATTTGATATTTGTTGTAAGATCTTTGTAGCTATTCATCATGATCACGAACAATGATATTATGGTTGTTCCTCAACCGAACCTCTTTATTCCTCAATAGATCTTTTATAATTCTTCAGATGGAGAGAAGAGAAATTATGTGTGACGGCTCGGTATATTAGTGACGAAAGTCTTCTTATAGCGTGTTAATCTAATAGGATTCTCATTATCCTCTCATGGGTCAACATTGACATTTGTTCATTTAAGTCCATATTATCTTATTTAGTTGTCTAACATGTTTACTTAATTTGACCACATAAAATAAAACTCACTAATGATAAATAATTAATATAATTGTCTTATAATATTAACCCACATTAATTATTGGAATAAAAAAATTCCAACAATCTTCTACTTGGGCTACATATTGTAACAATTATATCAAAAATTCTTAGGCGCACATCCATACACTATTTATCTTTAGACTTCCACCTTAACAAACCGACTCATCTCTTGTATCAATAATGAAATCATTGCGGCTTTCGTCACTACAACAAATGTGACTAGACCCCAATGACCACCACATCAATACACTCAATGACATAGATCAATAAGGATAAGCAACATGGAAATTACATGCAATGTGATCTCAGTCATGCCTATTTCCAATTGGTCCAACTTAAATCTTTAGTGAGATCAATCTTAAGTCCTTAAGTACAATTTAAATAGTGCATTTAAACAAACAAGTTTCATAATAAACTTATAAACTCTAATCTTTATTTATGCATAAAATCAAATACATGAAATTTGAATCCAAACATAGAACATAAAGACTTCCACTAAATCAAGGCAACAACTGAAACAACACCATTCAAGCAACGTATATGCTCATGTTTTAAGTGTTAACCATTAATTAGTGGGTAAGCTAGCATACTATCTTTTCCTATACATTATAAAAATATCTTTATTTTTCTTAATTCTTTCTTTAATAACCATAAACTTTGTGTCAATAACCTCTAACCTGGTTGAACTCTTGTTCTTGTTGGAGTATAACACTATTGAGTTATTATCACAATAAATACTTAATGGTCTCTTAATATTTGTAACAATAGGAAAACCAATAACAAAATTTAGCAGTCATATCATATGGTTTCTTATTAGAGTCAGAATACCTTATAATCTCTAAACTTCTAGACTTTCGATATGTAAGTATGTAGTTTCTTATTCTCTTCAAATAACGCATTACATGCTTTACTACTTTCTAGTGCCGCATACCATGATTACTCACATATCTTTCTAGGACTCTCACTAAAAAGCTATATTAAAACGAAAACAACCTTAAGAATTGAATACATAAGACTACCCACGACTAAAGTATAAGGAATCATTTGCATCTATTCTTTTTTCAAGATTACTAATGGGGCATTGTTTGAGACTAACTTGTCTCCTTTACCCGTATATGTATTTTCTAATTTACTATCTTTCATGTTGAATATATCCAAAGCTATGTTATGATTAGAAAGTTGTCATCAACATATATAATACCAAAAGGATAATTTTACTCCCACTAAATTTTTTGGTATGTGCAATCATCAACCAAAATTGCCTCAAAACCATAAGAGGTAATAACTTGATGAAATTTATAATACCATTGACGGAAAGCCTATTTAAAGTCATAGATGAATTATTTTAGTTTGCATACCATAAACTTTGAATAACCTTAACAAGTTTTTCTAGTTGCATCATATTGTTTCATCAATGTTATCATTTAGAAACATAAGTCTTTACATTAATCTAATACAACTATAAATCAAAACGAGTCATCAGTGTCATTATAGTCGTAAGAGAGTCTTTCTATGAAACCAGAGAAAAGTCTCTTTATAATCATTGCATTCCCTTTAAGTAAAGTCTTTGGCAACAAGATGATCTTTATGTATCTTAACATTACCTTTTGAATCCCTTTAAATTATAGATATTTGTTTACAACTTATGGGGTTCGCACCTTCAGGTAATTTGACGATATCCCAAAAGTCATTGTCAACCATTGATTTTATCACATAATTAATGACTTGACTAAAGTTGATTAGATCTTCCTCGATGAACCTAATGTCATATTGATGTTCTTAAAGAGATGCACCAAAATAATCCAAAGTTGCATTTTTCCATTTTCTAGTGGATCTTCTAAATGACACTTCTTGAGGCGACTGAGTTTGAACTATAGGTGGTGCTTAGGGAGAAATCCCAATGTTGTCTTGTCCTTAAATGATGTCATGAATAACATCATTATGAATTACTAGATATGTTTCTTGAACAATGGAAAGTACAAAGACTTATCCATTGTCAATAATAAGTTATTCTTTAAGGACAACACTCATTATGTTTCCTTCCCCTCCAAACTCAATTTTCTCAAGGAATTTGACATTTTCATCTCAAAGAATGATCTTATAGTGGGATTGTAAAACTTATACTCACGAGAGCGCTCAATCTAACCAACAAAGCAGTAACTATATTGTTGAGTCTAGTTTACCTTGTGACATATAAGGCCTTGCTTCGGCTAGACATTCCCAAATGTGCATGTGCCTAATGATTGGCTTATTCCCCGTCCATAGCTCATAGGGAGTTTAGTTACTACTTTAATTGGTACCTTGTTGAGGATATAAATTGTAATATTTAATGTTTTTCCCCAAAGTGACTTTGGTAGAGAAAAATCATATTTCTTGCAATATCCTTAAGAGTCTAGTTTCGTCATTTTGCAACTTTGTTCATGATAGGTTTGTCTAACATTGTATATTGCAGAACAATTTCACACTTATTGAAGAAAGAGAAAAAACATGAAGAGTTCTAAACGTTTCTCACCTTATCTGTCATATCTACCATAGTATTCACCATCATAATCAGATTTGTCAGTCTTAATTTTCTTTCATAATTGAAGTTCAACTTCAACTTTGAAAGACTTGAAAACATCTAGAGACCAAGACTTTTCATCAATTAAAGAAATAGTAATTTTCTATAAACATAATAAAATATATTTGTCCATTCTATGAATCCCTAGGGAAGGGACCACAAACATCTGTATGAATTATTTCTAAGACATTCTTAACTCTTTTGACACCTACATTCCTTTTGTTTGTTTGTTTTTCCTTAATACATTCAATACAAACTTAAAAATTTGACAAATCTAAGGGTCAAAGAATTTTCTCTAGCACAAGCTTTTGAGCTCTCTGTATAAAGATGTGGTCTAAGTGCCTATGCCACAAAGTGATAGAATTCTCATTTAATTTATGTTTCGTACCATGCGAATCCTTCACAACATTTAATTACAGGAACACTCAATATCAATTAAAGACCTATAACCAACATCATTTGAATCAAAAGAGAGATTAACTTTATTATTTCTAAATGAACAATAATAACTGGATTTGTCCAAAATAGAAATAGAAATTGAATTCCGTCTAATAAACAGTGCAACATAAGTCTCAGCCAAATCCAAATGGTAAGTCTTTAAAAGCAACTTAAAAGTTCATATAACTTCATTTGCAATTTTATTTTCATTGCTCCATTTAGATGATTTTTTCAGCATCACTTGGCAAATAACTCCACAAGTAACCTTGCAAAAATATACTTATGTGAGTAATAACACCAAAATCTACCCACCAAATGTCCTTGGGTACGAAAACTAAATTATCTTTAGAACAAACAAAATGAGAAGTTTATCCTTCTTCGCACATCTTGTACTTAGGATATTTTTACTTCATATGTCCCAACTTTTTACAAAAGTAAAAGTGAATTCTTTATCTTGCTCTTGTGTTTCTACTCTAATAGAGAAAAACTTTATACAATATCCTCGACTCTTTTTTTTGTTATTACAAAAAGGACCTAGTTTGATCTAGTATCATGATAAATGAAGTCCCATTAACGTTTTTCGTAGTTAAAAAATCATCCAATTCCATGCAATTGAAAAAAATTTCTCAATTAACTCTTTAAACTAACAGTTTGGAATTTCAAAGAAATATGAGTAGTGACAAAAGAGTGGTAGCATCAACTACTAATGAGAGAAATATAAATATACAATGCACAATTTATATTTATGGTAAATTTAAAGACCCAAATATGATACCTAACACACCATTAATCCCCAACCTTTGGATTAAAAGGACTAACTGCAAATGATACTCTCAATACAATGATCAAACACGGGTGATAAGTCTTGTCAAACAATGTTGTCTTTGGACATTCCATTGTTCACACGGAAAACTAATATAATGATAAATCAAGTCAAATAATGATTGTCTTTGAACACTTCATAATTTACATGAAAAACCAAACCTTATAATCACCACACATTTATCATCATAGGCATATAATTATTCGACCAAATTATGTCTTCTATTGGGCTAAACATAATTCGTAAGAATAATTTCATACAATATCTATGTAAATTCAATTAGATTAACCTACGCAACAAAACTTACTTTGACAACATATTTCAATTAATCCAATAAAAATATTAGACAGTTTAATTAAAATGACGAGATCTTAAATTTACACAAATTTTAAACATAAGCACAATATCCAAAAGTGTACATGTCTATCACAATCCAACGATTAGATATCAGTGCCTAAGAATCTTGAAGTGAGATATATCTCATAAATTATTTTTAATTTCACACACATATATATATATATATATATATATATATATATATATATATATATATAAATATATAAACGAAATATATACTTACCGATTTTAAATAAATGATTTACTAATTCTCAGTCCAAATCAATATCCATTGATTCCATTGCCTTTATTCAATATAAAATGGAAACAATCTCTATGCATGGGAAATCAATAACTTTTATGAACGGTGTAAAAAGAAGAAAAAAAAACTCGTTGGCTAATTGCTATACCACCTGAATAACAATAATACTTACGCCAACCATTCTTTAATATGTAAAACATATACAAAAGCCACCAACCAGGAGCCTATATTAGCCATATATAGATATATTAATTAATCCTGTGGTGATCTTAAGACAATGACCTTATGACTTAAAAAACCAAATATATTCACATTTGATTTAACAAGATATGTCACGTAAAGCCTGAATCCTTAAGAAAAGATGTCAAATAAGACAAATATCAAAGAAACTTTCCTTATTCACGGCCAAAATGAAGAATTAATTCAAAAAGATAATATGTTAATACACACATATATATTAATTTGCAAACACCCATTCTATCATTCTCTTGAGTATATTTCACTTTTTCCTTCCGGATCCAAAAAACAAAAACTAAATGGTGAAACCAATACAATGAACGGGATCCAATATTTGGAACGAATAGAAAATTAATTATCTAATATCAATATTTCAACCAACAAAACACGATTTGAAATAATAAATCCAGAGAACCTCACGAATGAAAAAAAAAAAGCATCTTGATAAAATATTTCTGGGTCAAGTTGAATTTCTGCATCGAAGAAATAATTTCCCCTCCTAAAAAAAAGGGTTCATTTAAATGGGGGAAAATAACCAAAACTCCATGCATCAAATAAATAAGAATACTTTAATCCTAATAATCAAGCATTGGGGATCTCCTTTGATACCACTTATTAGAATATCTTTAATTTTTTATTTTTTATGCGAAAGTCAAAAGTTTACAGATTTATAATGTAAGTCAATTCATCAAAAGTCCTATGATCTTTAACTTGTTTGATTAGTAAGGAACGAAAGATTTTTATTCTTCAGTAAAATCTTTATAACTCTTTAGAGAGGGAGAAGAGAAATGATGTGTGACAACTCGGTATATTGAGAACCATAATTTTCTTATAGCGTGTTAGCTTAATAGGGTTTTCCTTATCCTCTAATGAGTCAATATTGACATCTACTCATTTAAGTCCATATTATCTTATTTAGTTGTCTAATAAACTCACTTAATTTGACCACATAAAATAAAATCCACTAATGATAAATAATTAATTATCTTATAATATTAACTCATATTAATTAGTGAAATAGAAAATTTTCCACGACTTTCAAATCAATGGGAATTAAGGCGATGATTTGATAATGTTATGAGATATGGATTGGTGCCTATTGACTTATGAGTTATGTCAACTGGCTTGATTTGTTAGGTCTTCATTGGATGAGTGGTAGATTTTGACCAAATATTTTTAGGGGTTAAAAAAAATTAAACGATACACTCAATCATGAGAACATGCAAATTCTCTCAATTGAGAATTTCGCTAGGATTTTCTCTAGTAAAAATGTTCACCATCAAAATTCTAATCTTTTGTTGTTATTTTTAGTTAAGGGTTGAGATTTTCCTTGACAAAAATATTATATAAGGGATCCAAATCCCAAATGTTATACATAAAATATTGGAAAATTTCCCAAATTACACATTCTCTTTTCTATCTTTTCCCAAATTACACAAGTTTGTCAAAAATTTCTCAATCTACACCACATTCTATGTTCACTACCCCATCTTCCGTACGGGTCTTTTTTTTAATTAATTTATATGTTTAAATTTTTATTTTCATTTAAACTATTAAAATAATACAAATATTATATTATATAAATATATTTTTAATTGATTTTAAAAATAATTTTTTATTAATATAATTTTTTAATATGAAAATAATATTATTAAATATAATTACTTATCTTGTATTATTTAATTTATATAAGACATTTTGTAGGTGAACATTTTTTTAAATATAAATTTTTTCTAATAATATATTTGCTTTAGTAAAAAAAATTAAAACTTTTAATATTATTATGTTACTAAATATAATTAGTTTGTTTATGTCATTAGATTTTTTTAAAATTGATAATACTTTTTGTTTAACAATTTATTTATAGTAGAACATTATACTACATTATAAATAAAGTACTTAAACAATTATATTTGGTCAAGGAAAAACTTAAGATGAAAGCATGTTGGAACAATTATTTCTGTTATGGTCATGTTACTGAAAAATTTCATATTTTCGTTCATTTTTGTTTTCGTCCATCTCATCTCGTATGAATTAGAGTTGAAACCGGACGACCTTTTGTGGTCTTCTTTCTCCTTGGATCAGAACCCCATTGATCTCCTTCATATTCTTATCACATTAATTTGTGTATGACATTAAAGTGAATAGCAACGACACATAGTTCATGGGATTCGACAAATTGATGGGCACACTCATGACGTGAGAACATGACAAGTGTTTAGCTTGGTATTAATTCCAATTACACTTTTGAGATTGTAATATTACTCTAAACCTTGGTGGTGAACATAAATTTAGCTAAAAAATATATACATGTAACTAAAAAATTATATTATAATTTTCTCAATTTTTTTTTCTTTATCTATATATATCTCTTAACAAATTATAAAAATTATTTTAATAAAAAATTGGAGAAAACAATTATTTTAAAAAATTTTAATAAATAAAATATATTATTAGAAAATTTTAATAATTTTTATTATTAAAAGTTTTAATTTTTATTTGTATTATTAGAAATGTAGTGTATATTAGAAATTTTTTTATAAACTTGTGTAGTTTGAGAAAAGATACAAGAGAAAAAGTGTAATTTAAGAAATTTGTCAAAAATATTACCTATATTCATTTAGGTGATCCCCTGTAACAGCTAACGCTATCTTTGTTTCTCTGTTCTACACCCCTCAAACGGCCGTTCAAGCAAAAGTAAAAAATTGTTGCTTCTTAAATAACGTTACTTTGAAATGTGAGTCCATCCATTCAAATAGTAAACCAAACACACACTAAGAGGCTTGCCACTGCGGATGAGATACAGAGAACAAAGAAGGTGTTTGTTTTTTGTTCGTGTGATTGAGAGAGCAGGAATATGAAGAATTGAATGATTACAATCTTCAAATACAAGGGCAATTGGAAGTGAATGTGGCGTGTAAGTTTCCATGGTCATCAAAAGTGCCTCTAGAGGTTAAATCTTTTGCTTTGAAGATGTTCTATGACTGGATTTTCACTAGACAGAATCTAATTCGTAGAAATGTTATTCCACCAATAACAATCTGTGTCTAGGATGTTTTAAGGCTAAAGAAAGAGCCTTTCATTATTTGAATGTGAGTTTTGCTCTTCAATTTGGAGGGAGTGTCTGAGCCTTTGAGGTGGTGGTGAATAGTTTTTCTTATTCATTTTCCTCTATTAGTATTTTTTAAAATTGTTCTTTTTCTTTTTCTCTGGTATATACATAAAGGGTCTTGGAGGGAGGGGTTGATAGATGGGGGATTAAAAAAAGGTTAGGATCTGGCAACTGGCAAGTAATTTGGTTCGCTGTTATATGGTCAATATGGAAAAGTAGAAAAGCCCTTGTTTTTTCAGCAAGTTGGTGGGAGGTAAGTGAAGTGATGGAGGGGTGAAATTGTTATCTTGGCAATGGCTTAAAGCTAATGGTGATTTTAATTTTCCTCAATCATGCAGGTTTGATTATCACAGGGATTGTTTACAAGCGAGCTGAGAAGGTGGGGGAGCGTGAAGAGATTCAGGTGAAAAGAGTGTGGTTAAGTACAATGGATTCAAATTGTGGATTGTGGGGAAGATAATGTTTTGTAAACTTTAGAGTAAAATAAAGTTTTGCACCCGACAAGTTACAAGTTCAAACGTCTGCTTATCTCTTTAAAATAAGAAAAATATAGTGTTCTCTGAGTCTGAAAAATTTGTTCAGTAGCATAAAATTTCTTACAAAAAATTAAATTCATTCTAATTTATTTTGAATTTTTTCTCTCCTAGATTCAAAGAATTCCTCCCTAAAGTTACCGTTGCTACGTACCCTTCTTCATTCTTTTATCTTCAATATGTGTGTTGCGTGTCAGAGGGCGAGCCCTGGTGCAGCGGTAAAGTTGTGCCTTGGTGACTTGTTAGTCATGGGTTCGAATTCGGAAACAGCCTCTACTAGTTTTATGTGTGTTGCGTGTCAGTTGTAGATACTATTTTTGAGTGTGTGACACACCACTTTTTATTTCTAATTCTAGATACCTAATTTTCTCAAATTCATCTAAATTATAAAGAAGAAAAACTTGTAAAATTTGATACAGCATATAAGACGCCAACACGTCTAGAACTCGTATGTCATTAGCCAAAATTAGAAAAAAGGGCCAGCCAATACTAATTAATCACACAGAACGGAACCTAGCAAACACACTAAATAAATACGTAATACTACAACAAACAGATCATATTTCCTTGTCAAGGAAAAGATATGCACTCCTTTACCATCCATTTAGCAAACAAATATAACAGCCCCATAAGGCATCACATAAAACAACAAACTAAACTAGAAGGTACAAATTACGGAAAGAACTTCTCATTCCTTAAGGAAAACATTATTGTCCCAAAACAAAAAGTTAAGAGAAACATATTTAATCAAAGACCTTCACTTAGATTTCACATTGCTTATTTTGCATTGAATGCAGAAGATGTCTAAATGTGCTCCAAAGCCAGAAGAAAATACCCAGATGAGGAGCTCTAAGAGCAACGGATTTTTAATCAGGAGTGGATGGACGTTCGTGGGGTGTTGCAAGAGAGCGTGGTACAAGATCCGAATGCATCTCTATTGCGAAAAAAAGTGTCACATTCATTGACAAGACACTAATGCATGATAAACTTGTAAAGTTTAGACATTTCACACTTTACACATTTGTCTTATAGGTACGAGTTAGGCGTACAAAATATAAAATCTGCACGGTTAATTGTTATTATTATTAATTTCTGGTTTGTTATGCAATTTAAGTGTTCAGCAGGTGTCATCTTTCTCATGCAAAATTTGTACATTTTCATCGTTTGCTCATTGTTGAACTTATTATTTATGTAGTGTATATATTATGATTAGCAAGGAATCTATCAACCCAACATCCAATTAGTATTTGTTTCAAGATATATATCAGCTTTCTAATTGATAAGTAGATATTGTCGATCTCTGTGAAATAATATTGACCTAGGAACAATTGTTCCAAGATAGATATTAATTTTCTATTCGATAAGCCGATATATATATATATATATATATATATATATATATATATATATATATATATATATATATATATATATATATATATATATTCTCTCATTTTCTGTCAGTTTATTTCATGCTACACCATCCAAATCACCCTCAGTATCATACACCATAACATTATCAAAGTTTATGTTAGCAAAGCTAGTTATATAACGATAACAAAAGTCCTATCCACTATCAAGTTATAGTGGTGTAAAATCGAAGTAATCAGATAATAGTTTAAAATACAAGCATTTATTATTTATTACAAATTACAAAGAGCAATGCGCTCTTTACATCAAACCTTAATATTTTTCATAATAAGAAAAAAGGTCTGGTTGTTTTGATGTTAGAAAATCATTTTTTTTTTTGCATTTTCTAATAAAAATACACATGTGGATATAAAATTATGATTGAGATAAATTTAGATATATATGTCAATTATATTTAACATTTTAAAATTAATTCTACCCAACTATAACGCAAATAAGTCTTTTAAGTGTTTTTTTAATCAAGATTTTAATTGAGCTATGGGTTTTAATTGAAGATTTGCTCAAACTAAGTGCCCTGCAAGGCTGATGGAGTTTGGTTTATGGAGTTAGGCTATTGGTTTTAAAATGGAGTTTTTTTTATCATGTAATTGTTACGACGTATTCACTAGATTGTCGATAATTAATCTTTATTAGAGAACTTGATTCATTACCTTTAATGAAATTTTCTTTTCTCAATTATGTATTTTTTTCGTTCTCAAGATTTAAACTTGACACCTTATTTAAAGAGATAAAGTATATTATTATTCAAACCAACAATTTATTGATTTTTAAAACCAAGTTTGGGTGATAGAGAATATATTTTTTTTACTTTGATAAAACTTTCCTTCAAATGTGTTTCCATTTGAAAATTGTGGAAATAAAATAAATAGATCTTACATATATATTGAATGTTTAAGGCAATAGAGTTTGAGGACTTAATTTATAATATTGATACAAATTGAATATGTATAAATATGGTTAGTTGTTGTTATTTCCTAAATTAGTTGTTGTCCCGTGTGATATATGGGATAAACGGTTTGTTTATGTAGTCATCGGTTAAATTTGTAAATTTTAAAAATATTGAAGTTATTTTTCTTATTCTTTAATGTATTTTGACATGTAATAAGAAATAAAATCAAAGTCTCCACGTGCAGTGGCAATCTCTTGACAATGTACGACATGCATAACCATTTAATAAAATGGAACAAATGATATGAGAACATGGAATAAGTAGATAGAAAAGAAAAAGTTTGGGTGTTAGAAAAGATAGGATCTGTAATTGAAAAAATTATATATATATATATATATATATATATATATATATATATATATATATAATTAAGTTTTTCATATCTGTAATATAGTTTATTTTTAAAAAGTTATGTAACATTCATTTTTTTTCAGATATCTAAAAAAATTTTGTGTTTCATTTTTGTACATGTTGTTAGTTTGCATCCGTTAAGTGATGACATGACAGATTAAGTATTACGTCATCATGCTTAGTTACTAAACACGTAGGCACAAACATCCACGTCAATAATTTTTGTTTTTTTTTTATTTTAAAAAAATGAAAGCCAAAAGAGAGGGAGAAAGTTGTCTATGGTGGTGTGGGAGGCGGCGACCACCATCGTCTTGAACACTCTTTGGAACTTCGCCTTCGTCGTTGTAACACCCTAAAATATTGCTAATTATAAATCGATGTTTAATTGTATTTATTGTGTTATTTGACTATATGGTTGACTTGAATGAGTTGAGGTATGACTTGAATTAGTCATATGTGATTTACTTGATGTGGATGTTGAGTTATGTTGAGTTTTATTGAGCTAAGTTGAAATTATGAGATTTCAAATTTTACCAAAACCTATTTTAGTAAAATCGCAATCCTGGATTCATTACCCGTTGGATTGTCTTCAAATTTGGCTGGAGGTTCCTAAGCCAATTCTCCATAGTTTGACTATTGAGATTTTGAAAATAACAACTTTTGATCTCTCGCTTAGCACGAGAAGCGCGCTAAGCGCAATTCCAACCCGAGAGGGAATTACGGTGTGCGAGAATTAGTGCGCTAAGCGCAATTCCAACCTGAGAGGGAGTTGCACTGAGCGAGAATTGTCGCGGTAAGCACGAAAAGTGGACTCCCTCTTAGATTATAAATACGTTCTTCAGTGTGAAAAACACAAATTTTTACTCTCCTCCTCTCCAAACGCCCACCCAAACCCTAACACCTTCTTCTCCACCACCCACGACCACCGGTGGTCACCATGAGCCGTCGTTGCTTGCCGCCGAACCCCCACACCAAGAGGAACATTTTAATCAGAGCGGAATCCTTAAAACCCACCTCAAGGATTCGGTGGAGAAAACTCCCTCAATCCTTCCTTTTGTAGTTTCTCTGAGGTAATCTTGACTTCTAAGCCTTTCTCTTAGTTAATTTGAGTTTCTCTTAGTGTCTCTTGTGTTTTGGGTACTGTAATAGGATGTTTTTACACTTCCTTTGAAAAACCCTTAAAAATGAAACATTGTAAAAGTTATCTTTTTATAACATTGATGTTATTTTCGTGACCTTCACTAAACCCCGAATGTTGTGACAGGGGTATTTGACTCCGAATGTTGTCATTAACCTTGTTTCTGAAATCTATACTAAATTTCCTTCAATTTGGTCTATAGAACCTTGCATTTGGACTGACGAATGTGAACAAGAGAGGTCTCTGAGCGACGCAAAGAGGAACTGACATAGAGCTTATAGTAGGTGAAGGGAGTTTATTATAATTTACGGCTTTTGATACCATAGTTGGGGTCAGGGAACCTAAATATGAGGATGTATGCCTGTCCTTGTTGCATGCTGGTTTTTAAGAAAAAACAATGTTTTTGACTAATGGGATGCGATACGTCTATTATTGATAAATGACATTATTGTTTTTGTTAGACTTGTGTTGTTTGAAGATTTGGGGAGTGTGGATCTCAGGCATGAACTATATATGTATGTATATGCAGAATGTGACTTACTAATGATATTGCTATTGATGACATTAATTGATATGAGGTGACGTTGATGTTTATGATAATATTGATATGAGATGATGTTGTTATTCATGATTATGTTAATATGAGTTGATGTTGTTATTGATGATTATGTTAGTATGAGATGATGATGCTGTTGTTGTTGATAATGTCATTGAAATGAGATGATGTTGATGTTGAGAATGATATTGAGATGAGATGATGTTGATGTTGAGAATGACATTGAGATGAGACAATGCTGATGTTGATAATGACATTGAGATGAAATGTTGATGATGTTGAAAATGCATTATGATGATGTATGTTATGTATGTACATTGGGGGTGCAGTGACGTTGTGGGGTATCCCTGATGGGGGAAATAGAGTGGTTAAAGAGTTTTAAGCATCTCAGGAGGGAAATGGCTTAAAATCTTTAATTATATACGTCAATGCATTGATGGTGCCCATGTTTCATACGATGTATGTTGTGTATGTACATGGGGGGTGCAGTGACCTTGTTGGGGGAAATAGAGTGGTTAAACAGTTTTAAGCATCTTTGGAGGGGGATGACTTAAAATCTTTAATTATCCACATTTAGTGCATTGATGATGCCCATGTGTCATACTTCATATTGCATGAAATAACATAAACTTTGTCAGTAAGTACTTGTAGTTTCTTATGAGGAGGAATACTTGTACTTGAGGGCATGTCACTCGGTTTGGAACTCCCTTGAGACTCAGGCTGATCACCGTGGGAGGGGAGTTGCCTGTGCACAACAGGGTGACCTCGACACTTACTGCCTAGTTTTCCTAAGTGAGAGTGTTGTGTAGACACACTTAGGCTATTTCCTTGAGAATTGTACCACATTGCATTTGAGAGTTGAAGTCAGGTGCATGCATCACATTGAGCATGATTGATTGGAATTGTGGATGGATGATGACTATTTGTTGAGTATGTGTTGGACCAATGAATGTTTGTGTAAGCTTATGATATTTGTTAATGTTTTCTTACTAATTGTGGTTATTTGATTTTTGTATTAATTTCTTTTATAATAAACTCACCCTTCACAATTTTTGTACCGTGTGGTTGGTTCCTGTGATGATCGCGAACCTTCGTTCGTGGGAGCAAAATGACGATAGTAGAGTACGTGAAGTGAGATTCTTTTGTGGAGCCACCAAGCCAACGTGATGACGTTGAGATTATTTTGGGAGAGAGTTGTGTTTTGTTAATCAACTCCTCCATAGCTGATTCTATAATTCTTTTTGTTGAATTGAGGATGTAAAACACAAATTTAATTATATGTATGTACAAATTTACTTTTCATTATGTGAATGATGTGTACTGAGTTACTATACCTATATATATATATATATATATATATATATATATATATATATATATATATATATATATGTATGTATCTATTCACTTAAGTCATGGTGCGTTGTTTGGTGAATGTATATCGAGAAAAAAATTACTTTCATTTTTCATAAGCAAATTAATGGAGTTTTCATTTAAAAATTGAAATTTGCATGGTTTAGAGTGGAGATATCTATTGGATCAAGTGACCTCAGAATAATTAAGAAGGGGGGGTTGAATTAATTATTAATGTGCCTTGGCTAATTAAAATTTATTCTTCTCAATGTTACTAGATTCAATTAGGCTTTACTACTAAGTTATTAGAAAGTAAAGAACAAAAACAATAACTTAGACAAAAGTAAAGCGGAAATAAAAAATATACAGCGGAAAAGTAAAGAGTGTAGGGAAGAAGAAAACAAACACAAGTTTTATAATGGTTCCGCCATAACCCGTGCCTATGTCCAGTCCCCAAGCAACCACCAGTTCTTGAGATTTCCTTTAACCTTGTAAAAACATTTACAAGCAAAGATCCACAAAGGATGTACCCTCTGTTGTTCTCTTTGAACAACCAAGTGGATGCACACTCCACTTGAACTGATCCACAAGAGATGTACCATCTCTTGTTCTCAGTAATACAACCCAAGTAGATGTACGCTCTACTTGTACCACAAAGGATGTACACTCCAATGTGTTAAGACAAAGAATTCTTAGGCGGTTAGTCCCTTGAATTCTCTGTAGGGGGATACAAAAGATATCTCAGGCGGTTAGTCCTTTGAAATCTTTTGTATAAAGGGAGGAGGAAAAAGATATCTCAGACGGTTAGTCCTTTGAAATATTTTATGCAGAGGGAGAAAGAAAGAATCAAAAGAATTTTCAGACGGTTAGTTCTTTGAATTCTTTTGGCAAGAGGGAGAAGGAAAGAATAAGAAGAATAGAACAAGTTTTTTTCAATGAACTTTTCTTGACAAAGAAAGTATTGAATAAAAACTCTTAGAAAGATGAATGAATGAATGAAAGAAATTTGTTATGCATTCTTTTAAATTCATGCCATGGTCACATATTTATAGTCATTTGATGACTCAAGTTAAAAGTTTATGACTCTTGGCAATTTCTTCAAAACTAGTCATTTTTAAAAGTTGTGACTCTTTTGAAAACTAGTCACTTTAAAAATTGTGACTCTTTTGAAAACTAGTCACTTTAAAAGTTGTGACTCTTCAAAATTTTCATAAACAAGTCACTTTAAGAGTTGTGACTTTTGGTAATTTATTTTTTCAGAATGAGTCACTGGTAATTGATTACCATTATAGTGTAATCGATTACACATCAATAGTTGTGACTCTTCATGTTTAAATTTGAAAATCAAAACGTTTAGAAACACTGGTAATCGATTACAAGTATTGTGTAATCGATTACACAAGTTTGAAATGATTTAAAAATGTTTTATCACAAGTTGTGACTCTTGAAATTTGAAAGCTAACGTTTTAAAACATTGGTAATCGATTACATGATTATGGTAATCAATTACAGCTTTGTAAATCAGTTTGAAAAGAATGTTGGCTACTGGTAATCGATTACTGCCTTCTGGTAATCGTTTACCAGAGGGTAAAACTCTTGGTAAAAGATTTTTCTTTGAAAAATTCTTTTGAACAAAATTGTGCTATTCAATATTTTGAAAAAACTCTTTTAATACTTATCTTAATTGAGTCTTCTCTTGATTCTTTACTTGAACCTTGAATCTTGATTGAACGAATCTTTGATTCTTGAAACTTGCTTTGATTGAACGATTCTTTGATTCTTGAAACTTGCTTAACTCTTGATTCTTGAATTGAGTCTTTGGTATCATGAAAATAAACTCGGAGAGCTTTGTTTCCACAATATCGTAGTGACGAGGCAGCTCGTTACAGTCGCCACCGCCGCCACCATCTTGAATGGCAAAACCAAACAAAACCCGTGCCCTTCAAATCAACACCAAATCTCACCTCCTCTTTCACTAAATCCTCTTTCCAAAGTGCTCCCTTACAGCCATGATCGCTGATGTCGGCTTCCCGCAGTGGAAGAATCTCATGGCCGCCACGAAAGTAGAGAAGCAACTTGAAAAAAATAAAAAAATAACCCTTTGTTGTGAATCTCATAAACTTTCCCAACTCCACCAAGCAAGCTCAAAGAACTAAAAATCCATAAAACCAATGATCCCCAATTTTCTGAAAGCACTCTCAGTCCCCAATTTACTAAAATCCAAATAAAAAAACTAAACCTACATTACGCGTTCATGCCGTTTTTGGCCTTTGGGCTTATTATTTCTTAAAACTACTCCAATTAGTGATTTTCTCTTCTCTTGTGCGTCAAACTTGCTACTTTGGGCTTTGTTGGAGGTTTGCTGATGCCGGTGATGACCATCATGATGAGGTAAGTTGTTCTTTTCATTTCTTCTTTTAGTTTCACTTTTTGTTCCTCTTTCCTTTAATTGCTGCAACCAACAACAACCTTCAAATTTGGATTTTTTTTTTGTTTTGAATGAAGGTATTGCTCTTCACTTTAATTGATTTTTTTTTTGTATTTGATCAATTTATAAGAAGGGGAGAAGCGGTTGGATGGCGCAGTGGTGGCGGTCGACGGTGGAAAAGAGGAAGAAGGTGATGACGTAACACTAATGTGGAGGTCTACGTTTACGTGGTTAGTAACTAGGCGTGATGATATGACATTCCATCTGTCACATCATCATTTAACAGATGCAGCCTGACGATAGGTACTAAAATGAAATGGAAAAATTGTCCAAGTATTTGATGGGAAAAAATGAATGTTAGATAGCCATATATATATATATATATTAAAAATGGTCATTTTTCTTAAAAAATAGTTTATTGTTAATTGGTATATTTATAGTTTTTATGTTTAGATTAATCACTCAATTTTACAATAGTCAATCGAATTTAACTGAATTTAATTTTCCTAAATATATGTAATGAATAATTAAGTTATTCACATTAATGTTATTTATAATATAATTTTGATAATTAAAAATACAATTTTTATTATTTTATAATAGGTAGCAATATTCTATTTCTCATACAATTTTCTTTTTAAATTAATAATTAAGGATAAAATTAAATGAAAATTTATTACGCTCGAACTGATGTAGTTTTGATTTTTTTTTTAATATTCATTTTGTTGTAAATATCTTAAACACCACTAATTGATTTTGAAAACTTAAACATATATCTAAAACTCACAATGCACACAATCTCCTTCCAAGACTTTTTAAAAGGAACAAATGCAATAGACTCTTATTAAGTGTTTGGCTAAATAACTAAATTAGACTTTTATTAACTGTTTTTCATATAAATATGAATGTACCAATTGTTTATTAAATCGAAGAGAGAAATAATTAAACTGTTCCCACACAAGTTGAATGTTGTTTTTAGTTAATCCAAACAACTTATTGAAATAAGCTTGTGCTCGTATCATAGTTTCATTTCATTAGCATTCTAAAAGAAACACTTTGAAAATTAATCATATATCATTAGCAACATGCTTCTTTTCTGTACTAGATACTGCGTCATGGTGTTGAGCAACAACCAAAGCTTTAGCCAAAGAGTTATTGTTGGGACCTAAGGCACTCTTCCCTTTAAAATATTCCAACTGCCTCGCTGCTTGTTTCAATATTGAAGAACAATAAGATGCCACTTGTAGAATTTAGGTAACATGTGAAAATATTCCAGTGGAATGTGAGGTTGTATCAATTAAAATGTTCTCAATCACAACTTTCAAAAATGAAAATGAGGATTGCAAAATACCCCTTCCTCTTAGAGCATTTCAAATATAATCAATTACTTAATTTCTTCAATTAAAAGTTAGAAGGTGTACCAAGTAGTAGTCACTCATCATTCGGACATCACCTTTGATTGTTGGCCTACTTGTAAAATACCATGTCCAATAGGCATTTACACGATCTGCATACTAATAGAGGATATTTGTAGTTAGTAGTTTTTTGAATGTTTCAATGTTAGTTCCTAGAGTTGTGTATGCTGTCATTTACGTGCCATATTTGTAGGGGTAGTTTCTCATACGGTTACATCTTTCATTGTCTATATATATTGTATTGTAAACTCACACTTGAATATATGAGAGTTTCATTTCTTTATGGTATCCAGAGCCACAATTTTTTTTTCACGTTCATCTTCATCCATGGCCAACTCAAGCTCTTCTCTCTTGCCACTTGCTAATAACAACACCTTCAACCTAAGCCTTCAACTTCCACCCATTACCATAAAATTAGACAGAGACAACTATTCACTGTGGAGATCCACAATAATTTCTGCTCTTGAGACCTTTGAACTTGAGTCTTTCATCCTTTCTCCTGCACCTCCGAACGAGACACGCATCACTACAACCTCCGATGGTGTTTCAATACTGGAACCCAACCCAGATTTTCTTCTGTGGAAAAAGAAAGATCGCCTTGTTTGTAGAAGCAAAGCTTCAAGGTGAATCAAAGGTGATTCAAAGGTGTTTTGATGATAACAATGATGATAACAAAAGATGATGACAAAGGTGATGACAAAAAGCTCAAAGATCAATCAAAGAACAACTCAAGTGAATCAAGAACAATTTAAGAATTCAAGATAAGAATCAAGAAGAATTTAAGACTCAAGATGAAAGTTTAGAGTCACGAATCAAGATTCAAGGTTCAAGATCTCAAGAATCAAGATCAAGATTCAAGACTCAAGATTCATGAATCAAGAGAAGGTTTAATCAAGATAAGTATGAAAAGTTTTTCTAAAAAATTGAGTAACACATGATTTTTCTCAAAACATGTTTACCAAAGAGTTTTTACTCTCTGGTAATCGATTACCAGATTGTTGTAATCGATTACCAGTAGTAAAATTGTTTTGAAAAAGTTTTCAAATTGAATTTACAATGTTTCAATTAATTTCAAAAAGCTATAATCGATTACAATGTTTTGGTAATCGATTACCAGTCCCTTTTAACGTTGAAATTCAAATTCAAATGTGAAGAGTCACATCCTTTCACATAAAAGCCTTGTGTAATCGATTACACTGATTTGATAATCGATTACCAGTGACTGTTTCTGAATAAATCAAAAGATGTAACTCTTCAAAAAGGTTTTGACTTTTTCAAATTGGTTTTAAGTTTTTCTAAAAGTTGTAACTCTTCTAAATGGTCCTCTTGGCCAGACATGAAGAGTCTATAAAAGCAAGGCTTTGATTTGCTTTTCATTAATTCATTCATTCAATCTTGAACACTTATTTCATACAATCCTTTACAAGCCTTGAATCTCTTTGAACTTCTTCTTCTTCTTTGTACCAAAAGCTTTCTGAAGTTTTCTGGTTTTCCAAACCTTGAAAACTTTTGCTATTCATCTTTTCATTTTCTTCTCCCTTTGCCAAAAAGAATTCGCCAAGGACTAACCGCCTGAATTCTTTTTGTGTCTCTCTTCTCCCTTTTCCAAAAGAACAAAGGACTAACTGCCTGAATTCTTTTGTGTCTCCCTTCTCCCTTGTCAAAGAATTCAAAACGACACAGTATGAGAATTCTTTTGATTCTTCCCATTCCCTAATATAAAAGTGTTCAAAGGACTAACCGCCTGAGAATTCTTTTGTATCCTCATTCACAAAGTATCAAAGGTTTAACAGTCTGAGATCTTTGTCTTAACACATTGGAGGGTACATCCTTTGTGGTACAAGTAGAGGGTACATCTACTTAGGTTTGACTGAGAACAAGAGAGGGTACATCTCTTGTGGATCAGTTCTAGTGGAGGGTACATCCACTAGGTTCAAAGAGAACAAGGGAGGGTACATCCCTTGTGGATCTTTGCTTGTAAAATGATTTTTACAAGGTTGAAAGAAATCTCAAGGACCGCAGGTCGCTTGGGGACTGGATGTAGGCACGGGTTGTTGCCGAACCAGTATAAAAACTCTTATGTGTTTGTCTCCTTCTTCCCTACTCTTTTACTTTCCGCTGTGCATTTAATTTCCGCTTTTACTTTCTGTTAAGTTTCTCTTCTACTCCTCATTCTCTTAACAATTTAGTAAAAACCTTAGAAGAGTAATTTTTTAATTAGTAAAGGTTTAGGAATAATTAATTCAACCATCCCTTCTTAATTATTCTGAGGCCACTCGATCCAACATTGTTCTCCTTTGGATCAAATCCACACTGTCCGAGAGGGCTCTCTCCATCGTGGTCTGTGCATCATCTTCTCACATGGCATGGACTGCCATTGATAAAACCTTTCAAGCCCAAATCAGAGCTCGTTGTATGGCTCTAAAAGCACAACTCCAAACCCTTAATAAAGGTTTTCTTTCCATGATTGAGTATATTGAGTGTAAACGCTCCATTAAAAGGTCAAAGCATATTGCCTTGGACTTTCATTTCATTTGAGACCTTGTTGACTCTAAGCTACTGCACGTTTCATATGTCTCCTTGGTGGACCAAATGGCCGATATCTTCACCAAGCCTTTATCAAAGGAAAGGATGAATCTCTTACGTTTTAAGCTTCAAGTTCGTCCCAACCTTTTGCTTGAGGGAGGCTAATAGAGAATATTTGTAGTTAGCAGTTTTTTGAATGTTTCAATGTTAGTTCCTAGAGTTGTGCATGTTGTCATTTACGTGCCATATTTGTAGGGGTAGTTTCCCATACGGTTACGTCTTGCACTGTCTATATATATTGTATTGTAAACTCACACTTGAATATATGAGAGTTTCATTTCTTTATGGTTCTCTTTTTCCCTATGCCACCCAACCGCCACCTATACACTCTACTACACCACCAATTTACCTTGCCACGACCCCACATCTTCTTGAACAAGCCGTAATAGTTTCCACTATAACTACTCCACCGACCCCACCACTTTCACCCTCTCCCTCTACTGTACCTAACACACCAACACCTACCACTCCTTCATACCAATAACCCACAGCTTGCTCACGTGCAAAACACACTCAACCTTCCCAATCTCACTTTCGGCATGCGGAAGACACAACCCATCCTATGGTCACACGAGCTCGTACAAACTCCCTCAAGCCAAAAACATTTTCGGCTACCATTATTTCTTCTCCCACTGTTGAACCCCGTACGTATCAATAAGCCAAGCAACATTCCTGCTGGAAACAGGCAATGTCCAATAAATTCCGTGCCCTACTCAATAACAAAACGTGGTCTCTTGTCCCACGTCCTCCCCATGTGAACCTTGTGGGTTGCAAGTGGATTTTCCGTATTAAACAGAGATCAGATGGTTCTCTTGAGCATCATAAGGCACACTTGGTTGCTCAGGGTTATAGTCAGGAACATGGTATTGACTATTTTGACACATTCAACCCTGTTATTAAGCCAACTACAATCTAGTTGGTCATTTCACTTGCCCTTTCCAATGGTTGGTGTATGAGACAACTTGACATCAACAACGCATTCCTCAATGGCAACTTGACTGAAACTGTGTACATGCGACAACCACCAAGTTTTGAAGATCCTACCAAACCATCTCATGTATGCCGCTTACACAAGGCCATTTATGGGCTTAAGCAATCCCCACGTGCATGGTTCAATAAACTCAAGCACTTTCTTGTCACCCACGGCTTTACTGCATGCAAATATGATATTTCCCTCTTTGTTCACTCTTCTAGAGGCTGTCTTCTCTACATCCTAGTGTACGTGGATGACTTGATCCTCACTGGTACCCATGCAGCAAAAATTCAACAATTTATCACTCAACTCCATGCAGCCTTTGCACTAAAGGACCTTGGTAACCTGCACTACTTTTTGGGTATCCAAATTCGAAGGACTAAGGATGGTGAAACTCTATCACAAGAGAAATATATTCATGATATCCTTTGCCGCAATAATATGACCGAGGCTGCTCCAATTTCTACACCTTCTGTTCCAGATTCTCATCTTACAAGTCAAGAAACCCTATTTCATGATCCAACCCTTTTTCGACAAATAGTTGGTTCTCTCTAATATGTCACCATCACTCGCCCAGATATTGCCTATGCTGTAAATCGGGTTTTCCAGTTCATGCATCCTCCCACTGAACTCCATTGGCAAGCAACCAAGCGTATCCTACGGTATTTAAAGGGTACATCCAACCACTATCTTCATTACCAACCCACAAATGCTTCTTCACTTTTAGCATACTCTGATGCAGGATGACTCTCCAACATTGAAGATAGCAGGTCACAATATGGCTATGCCATATTTCATGGATCAAACCTTATTAGCTGGACTTCAAAGAAGTAGTGTCTAGTTGCACGGTCTAGCACCGAAGTTGAATATCGGTCAATGGCTTATACTTCCACTGAGCTTCTATGGATAAATCAACTGCTGCAAGAACTTCATGCAACACTGCCCCATCCTCCACGAATGTTATGTGACAATGTTGGAGCCATCTTCATGACAAATAACCCAGTCATTCATACAAGGTCAAAGCATATTGCCTTGGACTTTCATTTTATTCGAGACCTTGTTGACTCTAAGCTACTGCACATTTCATATGTCTCCTCGGTGGACCAAATGGCCAATATCTTCACCAAGCCTTTATCAAAGGAAAGGATGAAGCGCTTACGTTCCAAGCTTCAAGTTCGTCCTGACCTTTTGCTTGCGGGGGGCTAATAGAGAATATTCATAGTTAGCAGTTTTTTGAATGTTTCAATGTTAGTTCCTAGAGTTGTGCATGTTGTCATTTACGTGCCATATTTGTAGGGGTAGTTTCTCATACGGTTACATCTTAAACTGTCTATATATATTGTATTGTAAACTCATACTTGAATATATGAGAGTTTCATTTCTTTATATACCTAAGAAATGCATGGTCCAAATATAAAATAACAAGTTAGAAGAATGAAAAATAATGTTAATATGAAGTGATTTCCAGTGCAGGCAGCACAACCACCCGAATGTTATTTTCAAAATCATGTTGTAGACATAAACCACAAATTGCAGCTTCTTCCCGAACATGATTTTGAGTTGGTAGCTCATATACTGTATGTTTTGAATTTGGAACTCACGGAAAAAATTCATCGGTCTTGATTGGCCAAGCCTCGTTGGCAGCATGTTTTGCATCAGTATATATTGATGGAATCGAGTATAAGGCATGAACATGACCATCCTAAATAAGCATTAGTATGCGAAACCACCAAAACAAATTGAGTTTGATTTAAACTCATGAGAAGATGGATTATGGAAAATTAGGCAGCCTAAAGAAACATATAAAATGTTATTTATATGACAAGTGAATATTTAACTTGGATTGGATCAGTCAAACTTAGCAGGTCAAGGAGAAGATGTTAGACGACTAAAATGCAATAGTTAAGTAAACAGCCAAAAAAGAAAATTGTCAATTGAGAAAGGAGCTCAAGATAAGTATCTTGATTAACATAGTGAATAAACTTGTCCAATTTCCAAAACCAAGTTTTGTACATATTGGTACTTGAAATATGTCCCCATTGTCCATATTATATGATTTGTATTTTATAATATTGGCTTGAAATAGGAAAGCCAATGAAGTTGTTCACTCAAATCTGTTTCTAAGTGCGGCTAACAAGCTTTAAATCATTTTTCATTTGGAGCATTTCCATATTGATTGCTCAAAATTTTAGAAACATCAATTCTATTTCTATATTGTAAACATTTTAAACCAAGCAAATTACATAGTATGTAGAACCAACCATTCATTCTTAAGATAAATTTCATATCTGTGATATTGCAGCTACCACAAACTCATTTACTCTTTCAGGGACATTGTAATCAAATAAATTGACATCATCCTTCAAGGGGGGAAAAGTTTACTTAACACACAAGAAAAAGTAATTGGCCATACAAAAATAGTTGACTTAGATTTTACCTGAACAATGGGAGAATTGTCATTTACTTCATAGTAGAAATTACAAGGAGGTTCATAACTCTCAGGGAATGCACCAAAATATATTTGTATCCATCAACAATTTTAAGGATTCGTACCTAAAAGCCTATTAGGGAGGAGGAAGTGTATCCTATAGGATGTAAAATCAATATAAAGTTATAAACATAAAACACTTTGGATTACTCACCTGTATTGATGAACCAAGGCTCTTGGAGCAGCCCCACAAAACTTCAAGAGTTTTTTCATATTTTCTCTTAGCTTTGTCTTGGTAATCAATCCTTGCAAAGAATAAAGTGTCTAATCCAACCTATTCCTACATTAGATCTGATTGTTTTCAACCCCAGATCTACCACGAACAAGAAGCACTACTAAAAAATAGGATTCCAACATTGGTTATTAAGGACTTTCAACATCGGTTAATAACTGACGTTGAAAGTATTATTGTTAATATCAGTTTTCCAAAATCTGATGTTAATATAAAATTACAACATCGGTTATTTAAATAATCGATGTTATATAATAAGAATTATAAAAAAAAAGTTATATATCTTCACATCAACATCGGTTTTAACCAAAACCGATGTTAATATATATATGAAGACAACATCGATTTTTAGTAAAAACCGATGTTGTATGTCTATATTAACATCGGTTTTCCTACCAAAACCGATGTTCTTGGTAATAAAACAACATCGGTATTTATTAAAAATCGATGTTGCTTTCTTATAATAGACATTGGTTTTTGGTAAGAACCGATGTTATTTTATTACCAGCAACATCGATTTTTTTAAAAATCGATGTTAAAATGACATACAACATTGGTTTTTCTTTTAAAAAACTGATGTTCTTTTTAGGATTATTTTAATATATCTATTTTTTCAATAATCCCAAAATTAACCTATAAATTTTAAAAACAGACCACACAACATATAACTTTCATTCTGTTTTGAAACAGTTTTAACCAGAAATTCCATGAAAAATTTATTAATTACTATGAATAAAAAGAATATTTAATGTTAAGGAGACATAAATTGTAAAAAATGTAAAGTAACTAAACTACAATTACAAAATTGCCTAAACATCCTAGGTTTCATTTTTAACTTTCAAATAATACTTTGTCCACTGGATGCGAAGTGCCTTCAATCTCTCTGGTTCCAATGGTCTAGCATCATTGAAATACTACATAATATAATAAAACATAAGTTAATAATATAATACGTACCAATCATAACAAAATGAAATTTATTTGAATTAAACAATTACCGTTTCCCAATTATTCTTGAAATTTTTTAAGATTATAGTTGACATCCAATGCATGACGTAATACACACACTAAGTGTTTCCTTTTTTATCTATTACACTAAATGCATTATGAAATTTAGATATTCAATATTAAGTACAAATTAGCCTACACAGTACTAAAAACTAGAAGCATTGTTTAAATAACTTATTTTAACAACAATTCACCTAGCAACAACCTTGGATTTACTTTGTGGAGTATCGTCAAGTCCTTTCAAAACACTGTTGAATACAAACATTGATGTTTATTTTACAATTAAAATATCGATGTTCCCAACTAATGATAATGCAAATGTATTGAAAAACAACACTGACCTGTTAATTATTCCTTTGAGGTAGTTGTCTGACTTATTATGCAACGAACAAAACCAGATCACAAAGGTAATTCAAATCTAAAACTATCAAAGTGGATAAGAAAATAAGCAGTCACATACCTCAATTGTAGCAATGACAAACCCCAGCTCGTTTGCAATAGTTGAGTCGAATTGACTTGTGAAATTGAGTTCATTTTGATAGGTCTGATTACTACATAAAAATGCATAAAGCGTATGATTACATATATGTCCGTAGATCAAATCAGATGTATAATTATTTGAATGATTGTTGTAGATTCAAATGGAGGATATACAAGCATGATTGTACTTATATGCTTGAAGTATAGTAAAAGTTAAAAACTAATGCAACGATTTGTTAAAGAATTTTTTTTATAAAACAATACTATTTTATATGGTAAAACAAAATTTTTAACCGGTAAAAAAAAATAAAAATAAAACTAGTTAAAAATACTTATCAAACACATTCTTTCTAACTAATAAAAAGCTTGCCTATAATAATAGTGAATAAATCACACTTAATGAGAAAGAAGTGTTATGAATAGAAAATCTGTCTCTTAATTATAAATCACACTTATAATTTTTCTTTGCTCAGCATAAATCACACTTATAATAATTGTAGGAGGAGGACAAGTTATGATTAAGAAGATACGAGTTTAAATTATAAAAATTAAAATATCTCCCAAGACTTATGGATTAGTCTTGTCTTCTAGATTATCCCTTCTTTAATTTTCTTTATACTTTTTTTTGACAAATAATTTTCTTTATACTAGGAGGTTCTGGTCTTTTTGTTTTTATAGGCAAAAAATATATTAATATAAATTTACTTGAAACAAGGTGTGACAAGCACATGGTAATTACAAGTATTGCCTATCTAGGTAAGACCCATCAATGCACATTTGCCACCAAAGTGTTTCGAGTATACACAGGGAACAGAACATCCCTCAATAAAAATTATATTGACTCCCCCATGAGTGGTTACTTTACATTTAACGCATTTAAATCACACCAAATATTAGGTAATCACTGATATATCCATGTGCCAGGCATTAAAAGCAGTCCTCAAAGTCACAACAGACTTTGGAGCACCAATAAACAACATTCTCGTCTTTAACTTTAACAATAGACAACACTTATTTTTGGAGTTGTAAACTATATTAGCATAATGGTCAAAACCAAATAACAAGGGCGACAACAAAACGTAGGTTATAAATAAGACAGATGGCATGGGTATACTAATTAATTGTTGATTAAATAGGTTATTTGGACTTTAACTTACTGCCAATTAGGTAATAATTAACGCAATAACGTTAAAATGGTAGGCTGAGAGGCCTATATATAGCTAAACTTTATTTAAGGCTAACCTTCTAAATATGCCCCACGAAGACTAGGTCAAGGGGGTGTCATTCTAGGTTGGAACCAAATACATGCATGTGTTTTGAGCATATAAATACACAAGAACTTCGTATATCAATAATTTTGCTAAGGCCAAAAACTGCTCGAGCGTGTGCTCGCTTACCCTTGCAAATTGCCCTATATTGAATTCGAATTATTGAGAATTCAATATGGCAGAGTTCGAAGAGAAAGTGAAGGTACAAGCAAAGAAGGCCAAGGCTTCGGCAAAGAAGGCCAAGAAGGCCATAGTCAAACATAGTAAGAAGGCTTATGGTGCGTGCAAGAAAGGGTGGGCCAAGCTAAGGCAAAGCATCAAGGACCTCAAGGAGAAGAATAAGAGAACGGAATATTTAGGTAATCGTCATTAAACTTAATAATAACATATTTGTTAATTGTTCTTGAGGATTGACCAATGGAAATGACACTCACACGTTACGCAGCATATATAGTTATATTACTTGTTGTATCGCCCTTATAGAATTTATTGATTCAATGGAAATTAAAGAAACACAGAATTTCGATGAAAGTTGCGTTCTTTATATTTATCTTTGTCTGGTTGTGGTTTCTTTTCCTCGTTATTAGTTGATGTTGGAGCCTTTCATTTCAAGTTTTTCTTTTGGTACATGACTTCTATGAAAAACTATGATGCAGTGATACGTGGAATCCTATCCGATATGGTATAATTATTTTAAAATTATATAAGATAAGATATCATACGTGTAACATCCATATCTATGAAAATCCATAACAATTAATTCTGAAAATATAAAAGAACATACTTTTTGGATGTTACTATATAAAAAATATATAAATCATTGTCATCTTAAATCACTTCCTATATATCTACAAGGAATAGTACTATCAATTTCGTAACTCATCATTTTCTTAAGATCAACCATAAAGAGGATAAAGTTCATTAAGAGGCAGTGCTTCTATGTTTCTATATTATTCATGCTTCTATATATGAATGTCTTGTTATGTAACTGTATATAGGAGTGGCAAATCATAGTTGAAGGGAGGGGAGCCGTTTGGCATTTCCAATTTTTTAAAACAATTATGTTTTCAAATGTGTAAAAAATTAATTTATCTTTAATTTTTTCTATTAATTCAAACAGTTGTTCCTATTTAACATTATCGGTGACAATTGAAGTGGTTGTCTCATGTCATTCGTGTGATTGTCACATGTCATCCATATGGTTGTTACATCTCAAAAAGTTAATTTTTTATTTGGTCTATGAACTTAATAACTTAATTGTTTACTAACATTTTTGTCCTTGAACTTAATTTCGTTTAGGGTGATAATAAATGACATTTGTTTACGGTGATAATAAATATTTACGGTGATGAAACTTAAAAGAAAAAAAAAATTATCAAGTATAGATATCATAAACATTATATTTTATATTTATAATCAATATTAATTTATTTATTATATTTTATTAAGTTAAAATTCTAAAAAAAATATTATAACAATGACAAACAACAATATAACTGAGCTGAAAATAAATAAACATATGAAATTAAATTAGTTTTTTCATAAGAAACAAATTAAAAATGTATATTAAGTAAACATATAGATACTAACAAATAATTTGTTTTTGAACATTTATTTAATTAAGGAGGAAATTAAAAGTAAAGAGATATAAAATTAATTATTTTATTTATCAGAATTTAAGATGAAATTAATTATTTTCGGTTTTTCATCTTTTATTGTATTTTCTTTTATTTTGTATATTGCAACATGACTAATGTAATGAGTGAACTATATTTTATATTCTAACTTTCTAGGTTGTATATATATTGTATACTCTAACATCACAAGAGCCCACTACGTCCTCCAATGAGAATATAATTGGTGAACTATATTTTCAATTTATAATGGGTCATGTTTTCTAATACTCAACCTTTGAATAACGATATGCAAAGTGCAAAGACAGGGGAAAAAATAGGGTCAAGATGGGACCAAAATGACATAAGATAATAACTTAATTTGGGTAGAAGATCTAGGACGAAAAATGATAGTACATGTTAAGTCCAATGATCAAAATGGTAGTACATGTTAAGTTCAGGGATCAAAATATCAGTAAATATTTAAGTTGACGGACTAAAATAACAAGTAGATAAGTTGAGAGGCCTAGTTGAAAAGTAAACTTTTTAACACGCGACAACTACATAGATAACACATGACAACCGTCCGCTGCCACGTAGGCATGATTGTTAGAGTTAACAAATGAGACTTAACGGTTAAATGAATTTGTCGTACTTTTTACACATTCAAAAATAAAATTTAATTTTTCATTTTTGAGGGATCTAACTATTAGCGCCTAACGAAGTCAAGGATAAATTTGGGTGCTTTCCCTATTTTTAATTAATAATGTCACAGCTTTAAGTTTTGGTCCAAAAATACCTATTGAATTAAATGGTTTAAATGATAGTTGCATTTTATGATACTACTCATATTTTAAGAGAATTTTTCCTACCCGTGAATGTGATATATATTGTTGATTAGAAATACACTTAAATGGAAATGAGTGAATATTTCATTATAGATTTCACAATAAATTAAGGATATAAAAGAAAATCAATAATTAATACATTTAAAAATTGATCTATGCTTAAAAATGAATCAATAATAAATTTTATGATGTTATTTGTAAAAATAAATATCACAATAAGGAATTTTAAATTGTAATTTTAGAAACTTTAGAGCTTTTTTCGTGAGAAATAAAGTTATTGCCTGATGTATAACTAAGCAAAGCAGATAATAGATTTCCGTAAAACAAATTCAAATGATAGACTCATATTTTGTAAATCAAAATATGTTCTCAAATTAAAATTAAATTCAAACCATAGGTCATTCAAAAAGAAAGGAGAACAAGAAAATAACCCAGAGAGTTTATACTGATTCGCTGCTTCTACCACTGAGATTATATTCAGTTTTTTGACAAAGCATCAAGTTTCACTAATTTTTAACAAGTTACAAGTATTAGTCACTACGAGTTCTGACTCTACAACTCAAGCTCTAGCCCAAGCTTAATACAACCCAATATTTTTTGTCCTACCAAGCCATTGTTGACTCTATACAAATAAACTTATATTTGTTATTTGATTGCACAATGACTAACCCTTACTCGTCTTACAAACAAATATAAAATTTCAATGCATAGTTTTTTCTCTCAAGATATTCAAGGTGTTTTGAGAATTTTTCTATCAATATTTAATACTTGCATTAAATGCATAGATTTTCATGCTGAAAACCACTCTTAACTATCGTGTTGAACACTTTACCAGGGAATTACTTCTTTTTGTGTCAGAGCATGTCCATACAATAGAATGCATTTTTTGATGAAAATTAATAAGTTTCAAATCTTGAATTTCATCTATTCTTTGTAGGATTTGACAAATTCTAAAAGAATATCTCTGCAAAATATATCTCAAACACAGAGTGTTAAGTAAAATATATATTAAAGGACATCTCTTAAATGTTATATTAGATTATTACTTTAGCCAACTAAATATAGGCTGGTGAAGTATGTTCTGATATCACATAATACACAACTTTAAATATTTATATTTATTTGTATCTAATTAAAATAATTAGAAATTTTGATTCATCTTACGACATAAATATTTGAATTTGACACAGTAACATTTTATTTAATACTAGTTTAGTTTTTGTTTTTTTGTGATTGTTATATTGATATAAAATATGTGTTATTGATAATTAATTTTTGTCAAAACTTCGTTGGTTACTCTCTTTTCCATTACACTTTTTTATCCATAATATTTGAATAGAATTTTTTGTTGTTAAAGATGTCAATTCTAAATCCACTCAAACATGTTATAAAACATAGTTTCCCACGAGTTGATCCTTCCAACCCAGTCCAGAGTTTTGTTTTTTATGTTATTTTATTTTACAAATCCCAAGTCCAGAATTAGTTATATGAAATCATTTTGAGAGCTACTGCTAACTCTACCAAAAATGCTATTTACCCTGTGTGGGTGAATTTTTTAAAATAATTCCAAAATTATCTTTTCCATAAAAACATGATTTTATTATATTAGTCTATAACAGAATAGTGTTTCGGTTACAAACTTAAGCGTTAAAAAAATAATACAATAAAAGCAATCACAATTTTATTATGGGTCAAAATTCAAACAACAACAAAATTATGATTATGATATTGTTTAACATAAAATAAAATCATGATTTGGTTGGTTATAAATGATGAAAAGAAAGAAACTCACCAAGTCTCAAGATTATCGCACGAAAGTAAAGGAAAGAGAAAAATAATGTGAGAGCTTGGGAAAGGATGAGGTGTCGTGAGAGGGGAAGTGAGAGAAGAAGTAAGAAGGGTTGGGGTGTAACAAAATGGCAAATTTCCCAGTTTAGGTCTGTTTTAGAAACTATTTCCCAATCTAGGGTTGTTTCTAAACATTTTCCCTAGAGGTGTTGTTTGTACGTAGTTTGCATGGGAATTTTCATGCAAAGCGCCAACATGAATAGCGCCTCACTCACGCACGCGACACGTGGCTGTGTCGCCTCTGCCACTGGCGACACCAGTGGTATCGCCACCTGCAATGACGCTTTGGTCATGCAGAGTGGAGTCGCTGGTCAAACCAGCGCTTTACCCCTACGTGTAGCTTTTCAGGCTAGGTAGCAACAGTCTGCTTTTTGCAGAAGGTGAAGGCGCCATTGGTGTTGGCGAGGCCAGCTGAAAGCAGTCTGCTTTTCTATGACGGGAGGCGTCCTCTTTGGAGCCAAAGTCGTGCATCGTTCCCATGCCCATATTTGGATTAAGATGCACATACCTCTGATTGATTTAACTTTGTAATCGGTGGCGCTGCACATCTCTCTATATAAATACGCAAGCACGACAAGTCCCCACGCATACGTGCTGCACTGTTCAAAGTCACGTAAAAATTGTAGGTACCTTAAGGAAACTCTGCTACTACTTTTGTTAACAAAGAGGACACCTCCTATGAATCGAAGGATCCACGCACGGGTAAACCTTTGTAATTGTTCAACGTTACCCTCATCAATATTTATGTGAGAAAAATGGTGAGCCAGCCAACTTAATTTGACCACACTGCCTTCAATTTCGCCTTCCTGTGGTCTGACTCCTAATAATTCTTCACACAAATCGGCCTAAGATGTCATTGATCCTACAAAATAAAATATAAAACAATTAATTGATGATAAAATTTATACATTAATTATACATACACAAATTAAGTATATTTACAAAAAAACTTAATTAAAATAAGGGAAATTTAAATGTATTATACAATCACGAAAATTTAAATGTATTATACAAAATAAATTAAATCACATCCAAAGACAATTTTACATAAATAAAAAATTATATTTTTTTAATTTCAATAACAAAATATATTATACAAATAGCCTACTTCATATATATTCTACAAATAAATTAAATTACATACAAATATAAATTTAAATATATAAAATAATATTTATATTTTCGACTAAAAATTAAAATAATATATATACAAAATTAATAATTAAATTTTCGACTATAAACTAATGTAATATAAAAAACTAAAAATTAAAAACTAAAACTAACGTAATATAAAAAATTAAATTCTAACCTAATTTAAAATTAATAATTTATACTACATAAAATTATTCTTAATCTATCATATCAAATATTTAAATTAAATATAATTTACCATATACAAAATTAATGACTTTAAATAATTACGAGTAAAATAATTTAATATACAAAATCAATAATTTTAAATACGTAAAACTATTATAATTTAAACATAATATATTTTGTCTAATAATAACTAAAATTAATGTAATATAAAATATTTCATTCTAACCTAATTTAAAATTAATAATTTCCAGTACATACAATTTTTCTTAATCTATCATATTAAATATTTCAATTAAATGTAATCTATCATATACAACATTTAGACTAAAGCTAATCTAAAATTAATAAGTTACGCTACTTCAAACTATTTCTAATCTATTATACAAAAAATTTCAACTAAACCTAATCTATCATATAAGAATTTAAACTATTCCTAATCTACCACATAAAATTAATAACTTAGAGTATGTAAAACTATTCCTAATTTATCATATAAACCTAAATCTAATCTACCATATAACATTAATAATTCAAACTAAACTATACAAAATTATTATCTTATAGTACCTAAAACTATTCATTTATCAAAATATAAACATCTACATAAATAAAACATATAAAATATATTGAATATATAACTTACAAGCTTTTAGAAAATGGAAGAACACAAAGTGAACAGCACCACCAGCTACCTCTCTCAACACAAGCAAGCACCTTCTTTTTCACCACCTTCACGACACAAATTTTACAAGGAAGCACAACCACCACCCTCTCTGCACTTGGGTTTTTAAATCCCACCTGAAGCTGAACGTGCTAACCCCACTGGCGCCTCCCTCTCAAGCAAATCGCCACCTCGAGTGGCGCCTTCCAGCTACGGACGGAGCAGCTGCAGGTGCTGCAGCCTACGCTTGCAGCTCTGCAAAACTGAAGTCGCTGGTCAAACCAGCGCTTCCATGCACCTTTGGAGTGGCGACATGCAGTCCTTTGTCGCCAGTTGTAGTGGCGACATGCCACGTGGCTCGTCCCTGTCGAAGATGCCATCAGCATTGGCGCCATGCATGGCTGGTACATAAAAAACAGCACCTGGGGGGAATAACTTCGAAAACAGCCCTAGTTTGGAAAATTCTTTGTAAAAGAACCCCAAACTGAGAAATTTGTCTAACAAAACAGGAGGGTAAGGTAATTTGGCCAATGTTGGTAGTGTAAAAGAGCAAATTAGGTACGGACAATAATAGTTTCCAATCATTTTATAACGATATAAATATACCAGTACACAGTTTACAAGTGTCCTATGCATGCGTTCATCAGATTAATTGAAAACAATGATTTTTGAGTTAAAATTAAACTGGGTTAAGATCCTCATCTCCATTTCATGCATTACTAAAATTTTGGACAAATAAATAAAATTGACACGATACACATCAAATGAAGAGTAACATTTACTTTTTCAAACCATAGAAATGGAAAGAAAAAGAAACGGAGATCTTTTTCATAAACTAGTGTCTTATCGTCTAATAAATAAATGCATATATTTATATTTATATGTATATGTATATATTTAAGTAAATTACTATTATAATTAGAATTTATAAAAATAAATATATTTTAATATATAAATTATATTTAAATTTAAATTAGGATAAAAGATTACTTTTAGTTATTAATATTATTTTTCAAAAACTTATTAAAAATTAATTCTAAAATAGAGATAGAAGAAGAAAATTAGAGAGGAATGGAGTAGACACTTAAAAAATTAAGTATACATATATAGATAAAACTAGTCTGTAACTTTGCATATGCACAGGTCATTTGTAATTTATTTTGCATGAATGATTGTTTGTCTTGTAATTCAGAATTAAAATGAAAGATCGTGTGAAAATTAAAATATATGTAACATTGATAATGGTTATATTGTTCAGGTAAACCAAAAATACAAAAGAAGGAATATAGGGTGTTTGATCAAAGTAATCTTAATAAACAAAACAAACAACATAAAGTTAATTTAGTCACTATCATTGTCATCCCAATCTTTTTGATGTCTGATGATAAGTTCCCAAATTTGGTCGTGACGTCGGTAGTAGAATGAGATCTCATCGCCATGGGAGAAATCACTCTCGACAAGGAATTCATACCAAGGTTAGACGACATATTTCTCCCCAATTCCAATGTCAAGGACGATAACATTCCACTGCAACGAAGGTCCAAATCTTCTAATGATCATCATGTGTTGATCACATCCATTCAGATGTGTTGTTACACAGGCTGGAAGCTTCTGCAAAAAGTCAAAAACATAATTATATTTAAGTTGGTATTTGTATAAGTTACAACAAATAGATTGTCATCATTACCAGTGGGTATGGTGCATCAATCATCGACTGTGTGATTTCAACAGTCCAAATATGCAGCCTTGATATCATCCATGGTCTTCCGCAGGTCTGTTGGTCCAATGGTGGAGTGAAATGAAGGTCGAATATTGAGATGTGGTTGCAGACAAATAAATTAATGGTGATAGACTCATAAATTCCTAATTCTTTTCTAAACTGTTTCAGTCCTTCAGCAAAGAAGACTTTTCCCCGATGCAGTCTGACTCAAATTTGGTATGCAGCTCCATCATATTTGAAGCAGACAAATTCGGGATATTCTGGTGCCCATTGTATGTGGTAAAAAGAAGGGACTTCTATGATGTCCTGCAAGAAAAAATTTTCCAAAAAATGAAATTAAAGCACATGCAAGAAAGAACAAAGAAAATATCAGTGTGGATGCAATATTACCCTATTATTGTGGAACGTCACTCTAAACTGCATGATTGCTAGTTTTTTGATAAATGGAAATTCCAGCTACAATGAGATAGCACATAAAAAGCAAAATTACTGTGTTATTGAAATAGACAATAACCAAACATCTGGACATAGAAAGAAACAGGGGAATTAAACTTAATGTATCATTTCATTGCTAAAAGAAAACATTCTAGCATTAAAAGGTTGTGAATGAAACAGGTATAGGGATGTTATACTGAAGGATGAGCTGCTCCCTCCTCCAGTTAAGCACCACCATCCGGTCAATATCATGATACAATACAAATGAAGATATAGAGTGTAAGTACGCTAAGTTATTTTAGAGGTACAAAGAATTCTAGATAAGGAGTAAAGTGTTATAAACTATATTTTAGACTGAAACATTTAGATCCATATACCTTGCTGTAATTGCTGCATGTGGCAACCATCATAGGGTTAAGTATGAAAACAGAGAAATCATAGGCAAGTTTCTGTATTGCTTTGGTTTGGGAGAGAGTAAATTTCCTACGTTGGTTACCCCGTAGATTTCTGATGTGATTCAACATATATAGAATCTATTTGGAAGTCTACTACACAATAGACCGGGATATAGAAAAGACCTACGATAAAACAGAGATGATGTGTCTTTTTTCTTAAATGGAAAAGACCACAATGCAGAACAATTAGAAATCCTATGAAAATAGGAAAGAAAAACACAACGAAGAACATGCATCAGTTATCATATCCAGTGAAAATTCTGAACGTGGTCAAAAGCTTTGTTCTAGAATTATAATGTCCAACTATTTTTAAAGATGTTAAATCAATGTAGTCCCTAACATGGAATTAATTAATATGGTTTAGTAACCCAAAAAATGGAGTTAAAGTATAAGTTGTCATATGGCAGCTTTAAATATACAAAATGAACATGAAACTTTAAATATATCAAAATGCGTTAGTGAGTTTTTAATTTATCAGTACCATATTGTAAATTAACATTAATAAATAATACTCAGTTGTAAATGAATATTGATAAATAGAAAAAAATGATCCCATAGTCGTTGTGTGGCAATGTGTTAAGATATATTCGTGCATGCATTGAGAAACAAAGCCAACATGCATGAAACAAAAGAAAAACCTCATAAGATAGACCAACATGCACAAAATCAACATGATATGAAAACAACACCCCAAAAAATCCAGATTCAACCGAACATGCAGAAAAGCAAACACAAAATGGAAGACCATAACAGCTGGCAAACTCAATTGGAAGTGAAAATAGAAAAAATGAAGAAAAAACCAAGCAAACCGAGGAAGCAAGAACAAAAATGAAGGAAAGAAAACCCCTCTAAGTATGCCACAAGCAACCCATAAAATTGGCAATCTAGATAATAACTTTCATGACAGAACCATAAACAAAAGTCGAAATTGGAAAGAGCAATGCATAAATTAGGTAATGCAATTTGGGCACGAATTTTACAAAATTCCACATAGCAACAAAGTTTTTGGTTTTACACTGACCTCGTTTGAACCGATTGATGAGTCTGGACTCATGGTGGAACGCGACTGAGTCTTGCTTTTTTTGGAAAGTCTGGAGAATTGGATGTTTGGAAAGAAATGGTGTTTGCAGAAGAAATGGTGGAGTCAGGTAGTGGTTGGCGTAGAGGTGTGACTGGAGGCATACAAATAAATCGGGAATCGTGGAGCATTGAATGCTGGCTCTAAAGATTGGACGTGTAGAGGCAGTTGAATCATTGTGGATGTTCCTCTGGTGAATGTGATTACCAATATATATATTTTAAAAAATGCAGGGAAGAGAATGCATTCTTTGTAAAAATGCTGATGCTTATATGAAAAATGTGTTAAATCCTAGAATTGATAATAATTAGATTTGCATGACATCTGACAGGGCAAATGAAATAGTATGAATGAAACTACTTATAGTTATAGTTCATGCAATAAAACTGCGCTTGTTAGAAAAGTTAAAACATTAATTTTTGGTGAATAAATTTAAAGTGCATTTAAGAAAAATTTAGTACTCTTTTTACATCTATATTAAAATTGAAGTATCATATTTTTTTATACATTCGAGTATAGTTTTTGATTTTTTTTTTAGTTTTTAGTTTAGAATTCGAAAAAAATCGTGGTATTTTTAAAAATGGTATATTACAATCTATTTAGAGTATTTCATACTATATTTATTATTCTAGAAATGATTAAATATTTAATCAATCAAAAGTTTTAAACAAAATAAGTGATTGTTTAACTCTCTCTCTCTCTCTCTCTCTCTCTCTCTCTCTCTCTATATATATATATATATATATATATATATATATATATATATATATATATATATATATATATATATATATATATCTGTTATCTGGCATATATACTAAGAATTTTTTTTTTTGTGTTGTAGCCATTAATTACGATTGTATGTTAGTGACAAAACATTCAATCAATGAGTGTTGCTTAAAATTAACAAACCACTGTTAATACAAATCAGAATTTGGTGGGATAACAATTAACCAATGATGAGTATTGAATAGTGGATCATATAGTTGTTTTGTCTTAAATTATATTGATTTAATCATGTGATTAAATGCAATATATATGTTCATAAGAAATCCAAAGAATAAAAAAATTATTATGACCGACATTATTTAATGTGGTGTTTGAGCTGTTTGAGCAGGATATTGGTCAATTGTGATGTTCTATGCCGAAACACATAACATAAAAACACTGTAAATAACATGGTATACCTAATAATGGGAGAATCAGTGTTCGAATTTATGTGTCCGAAGCTGGCTGTTATGATTTTCTAACTGCATATTAGAGGGTGGTTGTAGAATATATATAAACTGGATTAACCTTTTAAGATTTGCAAATACCTCTTTGAAGACAATGTTTAGCTAGCCTTGTAACAATTAATCTAGTGCCATTACACAGTCCCTGAGTTTGATCTAAGTTCCTTAACAACATGATAAGTGATCCAATTTTGATTTTGATACTATGATTAGGTAGACTATATGTTGTTAAAGAATTAAGGAATTCAGTTGTCACTGATCAGAAATGACAACTTTCAAGTGTTTCTGATTTATCTACTGAATCAACACTTAGATATTTCATTTGTTCACCTGTGATTATTTTTGTGATTACCATACCAAATAAAGAATGAAGACAGTTCAAAATTATAAGGTAAGTATGCAGATGAAAAATTGGATACATTTGGTTATTAATGAGATACAGTCATGGTTAAGAATGAGATACAATCCAAAGTAAAAAATAATCACAATTAGATGAAGTATGTTATAATTACCTGGGATCAATGATAGTATATAATCATTAGCTTGTTGCACAGTTTCATTTGTTGAAGCTAATATCACTTTAGATTGGAAGTATTCAGGGTTGGTGTAATGGTGACACAAATCTGGAAATGTAAAATTAACTATGCCATAGAGTGGATCATCATATTCTGTGATTAACAGATCTTGTGGAATTTGAACTGTAGCATAACCATCATTTTGCTGCCCAACAATCCCATCACCAATATCAAGGATCCACTGTGCAAAAGCTGCAGTTTCTTTTCTATCTGTTGCATCTATGTTGCTTTCTAAACACATGTTTTTCGACAGTGTTAAAACATGACAATAATTCCATAGATAAGACAAATTTATAGTTGTATTAACAATATCAGAGCGGTTGTCCCTAGGAATGATTGGCAGAATTTGCCCCTAGGAATGACTGACAGAATCTGTCGGAAATCTCCACCAAATACCATAACTTTACCACTAAAATTTTTATCAGAACTTGATTTCGCCTTAATAATATCTCTCAGACTTTGATCAAGTGCTTCAAAACAGAATTTGTGAGCCATGGGGGCTTCATCCTAGATGATAAAGCTTGCTTCATTCAATAATTCAGCCAATTGTGTTCCTTAGGAATCTTGAATTTTGAATGTGTTGTTCTTCCTCCAGGCAATAACAAAGAAGCTATGCCGCTAAAAGCAACCATAATAACAATTTTATCATCTGCTCTTAATAAAGCTGTAAGTGCTTTCCAAATGAATGTTTTTCTTGTACCTCTATATCCATATAGGAAAAACATGCCACCTTCATTTTGATTGACAACCTGAATAATTTGGTTATAAGTTGTTGCTTGTTGATTTGTAGTTATGAAATTGTTTTGACATTAATAGCAGTTTGAAATTGCAGAGAGAAACGCAAAGCAGAAAAATAAGCAAGGCAACTTTTGTGTGGTTTACATGTTGCTGGTTCAATAAATAAACCTGTCATTTGAGAAAAAAGGTAAAGGAATTCTGATATAAGATCTTCGTTGTTGAAATTTAGCGTAGACAATATGAGGACATTGTCTAAATGAGTTGCGAAATTTCCATTCTCAGGATACAACATTGAAGGATAGTCTCTAAGTGATCTTTGATTAGCTTGTAACAATTGTTCAACTTCAAGTAATACCAGATTCATCAGGTTGTCATCATCAACATGTAATTCTAAGACATTTTAAAAGAAAGTTACATTATGTTTATGATTAAACTTTCCAGTGGCAAGGTAAATGTAAGCTAACCTGGAGTGGTTGTTGATTTTCGACGATTATACACAATGTCATCACTTAACCAATGCCAAGTTTGTGCCCACACTTCTTCAGGTTTGTTCATGGTAGCTGTCAAAAGTAATAATACAAAAAGATTCCTTAGATAATGTGTTGAGCCCCAGTCTTTTGCTTCCTTGATTGTGTCAATGAATTCTCTATCATCTTGTAAAAAACCCATAGCGAAACATGCTTCTTTATATGTAGGATATTGAACACCAGCAACTGTTTTGATATCCTCAAATGAGGTTGGTCCTTTACAGACAGTCAGCATCATTCTCAAGTAAAATAATTCACCCGTAGTTGGGGGAACCCATTGAAGCCTGCCAATAGTGCAACCTTTTTTCCTAAGTTGCCAACATCTCTGTTTTTGGTTATACACGAACTTAGTAACAAATTCTGAATAAGTGATGTGTCATCATTTTCTCCTATTTCTTAACCCTTTTTGTCACCATTTTAATTACTGATTAGCCTTAATTGTCAAATTAATTATGCAGTTTTATCATTTGGGTCTACTGGACTAATTTTGTGTTTTTAATTTAATTTCAGGAGAATTATAAACAATTGGGCTTGAATCCAGAATTGGGCTTGGACTTGAAGAAAGCAGACTATTTTATTCTACCAAATCTTATCTTATGTAGATTTTATCTCATCTAGATATTATTTCATCTAGATTTTATCTTATCATATCTAGATTTTATCTCATCTAGATATTATTTCATCTAAATCTTATCTAGATTTTATTTCATCTAGATTTTGTCTTATCTTATCTAGATTTTATTTTATTTATGAGCTTGGACTTAAAACAGATTTGTAAGCTTTGGGGCTAAGAACTATATAACAGCACCAAGGTTCTAGTTTTAGGCTCTCTCTCTTCGCTCTCTCTCCTTTTTCGTTTTTAGTTTTAGCCCTCTCTCGCTCTCTTTTTAGTTTTTAGTTTTAGGTTCCTCTTCTTCTTCTTTAGACACTTTTTCATTTTGGAGAGAAAGAATAAATTTAAGTTTTGCGATTCCAGTTTTTACTATTCACGTACCAATAAAATTTCGTTTGCTGCTTCAATCTGCAATTTCGTTCTCTACTGACTAATGGAAGGCTAAGTCTCAAGCGTTGTTTTCTCTTGAGGATCAAGCACAACTCTCTTTGAGGTTCTATTATTACTATTAAATTCTGATCAGTTTCTCCTCTTCACCAATTATTCTGTATTTGTTGCTATTGATCCATGCATGCTTAGTGCTTGATTAATTGTCTCTGCGCTTAACTCACGTTCATGCTTAATGATCGTTCACGATTAATTGGTGTATGTGTTGCTTAATCACATAATGAATGCCTTATGTTAAATTTTTCTTAGTAATTTAATTTAGGGTTGGATTAAGTGGTTGAACTAATAAAGGATAATTTCTCGTAACCTAGGATAAGAGACTTGCTTGAGAATCAAGGGGAAACAACGTGTTTTAATTCTGATATTTTTTTAATTAAAATTTGCTCGCTGTTTAATTTACAAAAACAAACAACCCCCCCCCCCCCCAATTCATTATTGTTTTATTACTATCTATTATGAACGTTTGGTTGACCATTGCTCGTTGCGAGACGACCTAGGATCATTTCCTAGATATTGCATTTTTAAATGTTTGTTTAATTCGGGTACGGCCTCGATCAATAAGTAAGGCTTTGGACTTCAACAAAAGCTTGGTTTGTGTTCATCCATGCTATAAACTTTGATACAGAAATGCTTGGGTTAGAGAGGACATCATCGATATCATCCTGGTCTTGGTAGACAACACTATGTTGACTTGGAAGATGGAAGTGCAGCCTTTGAACGACAGGTTTTCTACCATGTATTGGAAAACCAAAGATCCTCCTAGTAGATTTACATGGAGAAATGTACCTGTCATCAAAATAAATGTGTTTTAAAAACAATGATAACATGATTTACATATTAAACTTGACTGATACCTGCAATCTAGATATTCTTTGATTTCATCATTTAGAGCGTTTGCATGGGGAACTGTTCCATTGCCATCATGAACCATGACAGCAGTAACTCTATCATATCCTTTATTGATGTAATTGAATAAATATTTGGTAGAAGTGCTTTGGTTACACCATTCAATATTTATATGTGCTTGATATTTTTTCAGCAATTTTGGATTATAGGGTACAATACATTTGTTATCAACTATAATGCCATTCTTGGTTATTGTCTGACCAGTGTTTCTACTACGATACACAGGGTAACCATCTGCATCTATAAGGGTAGTGGGCTGAAACTTTTTTGGATAAAATTGATTGCATTTGCCTTCCTTCATGCATGGAGATTTAGGCCTCAAATTTCCACATGGGCCATGAACCATATGATTCTGTACTAATTTATAGAGTTCTGGATCATTTTTTGTGAAGGTATTTCTCCTAATATAATAAGATCAATTTCATCTGGAGATGAATATTTGTTGTCGGGGTGTAAAAATAACAATAAATGCACATGAGGAAGTCCTCGTTTTTGGAATTCCACTGTATACATATCTGCAATTGTAAGGAGATACCATTAATAGATAGGCATTAAAGGGAATAGCTTTGGCTGTTGATCATTATGAATAATTGTATTTGAATATTGCAACCTTGGCTAAGATGTTAATATAATAACTTACAATAATTAAGTCATTTGTAAGTAGGATAAAGAGGAATTAGGATCAACTTACATGCGACCACTTTTCCTAGTAGGTGATTCTTTGTAAGGTCTGATAGCATCTGCTCATACTTGAGTTTGAAAACTCGGGAGATAATTTATGGCCTGTCTATTGCTGTCAGATTCAAATGTGTTAGTAACCTATGGATTTCAAGCCAATTTGGATTGCAGGTAAAAGTAATAAAAAAATTTGGGAAGCCTACGTGACTGCATATAATTATACCATCAAAATAAAGGTGATCCATATATCGTGGGCTACCAACAAAGGTTGAAGGCAAGATGACTTTTTTGCCTTTACTTAAGCCTTATGTATTTCCCGCATCCGATGACTGCTGCAAGCTGCAGAACTTGTCAACTATGAGTTTCTTTTGGTTGTTTCTAACGTAGGAAATTCTTTCTGATTCAACCATTGTGTACCCTTTAGCAACAAATTGTTGGAATAGTTTTCTAGAACGCAACAAAGTTTGACCTTCATTCGACCTGCATTGTAGTCTGTAAGAAAACCACTTCCTCATTGTAAGACGATTCCTTTTTCTTTTTTTTTTCCCACTTAATGTATCACGATGCAAAATGTCAGGCCTATATCCATCTTCTTTGTAAGGAAACCATAAAAGGATATTGTAGAGCTAGATAGCTACAATGCAATTCGTGTATCCTCTTTGTAATTGCCCATTTTGAGTTTCAATAATAATATCTCTCTTTGAATTTGCATCAATATCACCTGTAATAAGTGTAGCAACTTCTGGAACACTTGATACATTATATGTACACCCATCTTTTTCCCGACCGGCGATCAATTTCAGCCTAACATTATGCACTTGACTACCTGTCAATCTATCTCTTGCCATCCTGAAACTCTTTGCATGAACATTGTTTTCATCCAGTATTTTTCCCAAACTTGAAACAATATGTGCTTCAATTTCATTATGGTGGCTGAAAAAACAGATATTCAAATGCATAGATAATTTAGAGGACATCAATGTAGAAGTAACAATAGACATCAGTGTAAATCAAACATGTTCTATTGGTGTTGTGTTGTTAACTACCTCATAGTATTAATTCTATTTTGAACTTCATTTTCTGTTTCAAAGATATACAACTGTGCAAATTTAGATTCTTTTCCAGGCATTGGCAATAGACTTCCAATCATGTGACATGGTTGACCTTGAATTCTAATTGTAGGAGACCCTCTTGAATGAGTCATTGATTTGTCAAGTTTAATACCAGCAGAAGTAAATGCAAACATCATGTTATATGTTCTTATGTTTTGTTGGTAATTTTTTCCATAAGCTGTATTTTGATCAAGCAGAAGTTGTTGTAGAAGTTTAGGTGGATTCTATAACAATGGAAGTTTAATCTTGCCATCTCCACAACATAGACTAAATCTTGGGCTTGAGCTATTTCTATGTTTTTATATTCTTTCATTATACCACTTTTTTGTATTACAATGTCTACATTGCATTAGTTGGTCACCAAGATCAAAATACTCTTAAATAATTAAATTAGGTATGAGACCATAATGGTAACCATCGATACTATTTTAACAGGAACATCTAAATTACATATCAGAACATGAACTGGTGGCCAACATCAAAATACTCAAAAATGGCTTTTGTTATGTTATTTTTTTAACTAAAGGAATTGTATCAGACATTTACCTCTTGTGTTAGTTGCAGAATCATTATATGAGGATTCACAATTTCCATATCCAATTAAAGAAATACTCTCAGATTTTACAAAAATTGTAGTTAGATATTATAGCTTACCTGGAAAGAAAAATTTTACCCTGCAAATAACACCTTACCTATTATGCGATTTTCTTGACTTTGCCTAAATGACAACCAAAACATACACCAAATTACATTAGGCAAGATAGGGATGGTAAAAAAAACATAACGACCAAACATGCATAGATATTAAAAAACATTCCAGGCATGGTCATTACAGCTTACCTGGAAAGAAAAATTTTACCTTGCGAATAACACCTTGCCTATTATGCGATTTTCTTGACCCTGCCTAAATGAGAACCAAAACATCCACCAAATAACATTAGGCAAGACAAGGATGTTAAAAAAAGGTAACAAGCAAACATGCATAGATATCATAAAATATTCCAGCCATGGTCATTATAGCTTACCTCGAACATTTGACTGTCAAACACCAAACAACATCAGGCATATCAGTTTTGGAAAAAAAGAGTCACCAGGAAAAACCATGCAAAAAAGAAAAAAAAAACTAACAAACTTGCCTCATGGATGCTCCTTCGTGGATCACCTCATAAGAGGGAAAACCACAAACAACCAAAAATATTGACCTTTGTGAACAACAAATCAACAACACCACCCAAAAACATGCAAAAGCAACCAAACATACAGATCACCAAACAATATCCCAAATGACCAAAAAGAAACAATAGGGAGCATGCATGAAACTAAAACTCATGTGGTCGTAAAGAAATCGACAGAAAAAAAAACCAAAATGGGAAAACTCTAAGTAAAATGCACGACAACAGTAATGAAGAACGAAAATGAAACCTAAGAAGCAAGAAAACTTGAAGTATTTTAGCAGAAAGGAAATAAAAGCAAAACCTCATATGAAAAACACAAAATGCAAGGCCACAACAGCTGGAAAACTAAACTGGAATTGAAGACACAAAAATGAAAAAGAAAGCAAACAAATGAAGGAAGCCAACACTCAGTAATAAGGGAATTACGCAAAAATAGAGGAAATAGGTTTGGAGTAGTTGAGGGAATGATCAGGAATGCATGCACAAGGTGACACTTAGAGTCAAATGGAAATGCCCAAAAAATCAACAAATTGGACACATGTTAGCACTTAGAGCATGGGCACAACAGTCATTTCATATGCTTCTCATTTATAAGACTTAATATAGAAGAGGGCAGTAGTTTTAATTATTGATACAGAATTTTTTTTTTCTAGCTCCAGAATAATTTGGGAAATGAATTTCAAAAGTGAAAATGTTAAGAACGACTAGTTGTCTGTAAAATAAAATTACTAATTGAAAAAGTGGAGAGAATAAGAGTCTAAATTTTCATTTATATAATTAACTTGTATACTAAATCAAATTATAAGTTAGAAAATTGTGTATCAATTGGCGCGTGGTTATTTAAGCTTAGTAAGTTATTTCGAGATGAAGGTTACTGCATTAAATACTTGGCATAAGAAACTTTTCTCTCATAATATTCTTAATTATTCAAGCATGATTATTTTTCGTAAAAAATAACTATAGTCTCGCACCCAAAAATCTATATGAGAAAATAACACAACTTTTGTATAAATGTAACAAGGCAAAACTCTACCCCTTATAAAAACTTTTTTGTTTTATTTTCTAATAACACATCTTTGTTGTATCTACTCTTTATATTATAAAATTAGATTTTTCTGTGTGTCTTAATTAATACAACCATAAAAATTTATAGTAAGGTTTTTAAATCAAAATCGAAAATTTTCACGTTAACTACCGCGATAAAGATTCATATCAAAGATTGACATGCATTACCAACGTTAATTGTAATTGAAAAAAAAATAGTTGAAATAAAAGGGCAAGTTCAATTAGTTATTCGATTTATGTCATTGGTCACTTTCTAAAAATTTGGACGTTTATTAATTTTAAAAGGTTTCATATTGTTATCTACACCATTGCCATACACTTTATATCCAAACTAGATAATTGATGATTGAATTTGCTGTGCCAATGACAAGAGAAGGCAACAAGAGAAAGGAATTGATATTATGGAAGTTGATATTGACAAGAGAAAGCAACATGGGAAAGAAAGCAAAAATCCACGTCTATAAATTTTGAATGCATGCTACAGTGTTAAGTGTATTATTGAGACTGTGGAAGTGAGAGATGGTAGGACCAGCGAGGCCTCAATTTGTGCTGTTTGGTTCGTCCATAGTTGAGTTCAGTTATAGTGATCAAGGTTGGGGAGCTATTCTTGCCAACTTGTATGCTCGAAAGGTACTTAATAGTTATGTTTCATGTTGTTGTTGTTCATTCCATTATGGTTTTCTTATCTTCTTTGTCTTCAGGTTGATTAATATCGTGTTTTTTTCTCTCTTTTTCATTTATTGCATGCACTTTGATTTGCTTAATGTTGGAGTTTTATGATTTAAGGCTATTCACTCACTTTCATTTCTAGCTTCAGTTGTGAACGATGATTGCAAGAGGGTAAAAGTTGTTGTTCTCCTTTGGTTTCACTTGTTGAGATAACCCATGAAGAATTGTTTTTTTTTTTTATGAACTCATGTTTGATATAGAGACGTGGGTTTTTGTGATCTATGGATGACCCTTAATGAGATTCATTTTTGTTCAATTTTGTTTGTGTTTTTAATTTTCAAGAACAGGACTGCATGCACGCAATGGAACAGATCCTTTTGGAAAAAAAAAAAAGAAAAAATAAAGTTTCTATTTATCACTAACTCGGATTGCTATGAATATATGCAAAGTAAGGCTAGTCGTTTTCTTGTGGAGAAATGAGAAAGTTAGATGCAACTTATTGACGAAAAAAGTTATTTAATGCCAACATAAGTCACCATATTGAGAACTTTTTGAGGAAGTGGTGGTCCTGTAATCCAACTGCTTTAGCAATTAGATAAAAAGTGGAAATTTCATTGATAAGATTCCTCTGTATCCGAATTTGGATCAATGATAAATGATGAGAAATGAATGTAGAAAGAAATGATGGAATGGAACAGGAAAAGATTAATGCTGTGACAGATTACACTCTCCAAGATGTTTGAGACCCCTCTCCCCTCCATATGTCTTTCTTTCTTCTAGTACAAGGGAACAACAGATTAGAGTAATATCTAGTATTTGAAAGAGAGTGGTTTAAGAGCACATGCATATAAAGTGTCTATATTTGAAATATAAGCCTAAATAACAACTGTTCTATTTGTATAAACTTGTCTATAAAAACTGATAAGATAAGAAAAGAAAATTAAGAAAATGAAATATACATAAGTTAAAACTAGTTTACATATAAGTTAAAATCAGTTTTTGGAGAAACTAATTTGAGAAATATTCTAGATATTAACTTATACATAAACTAATTTTAACTTATGAAAGAATCTTTTTTTCATTTTTCCTTCTTACCTTCTTTTCCCGTAAATGCTTACGGAGAAGTATATCCAATGAGAACTAAAGTCAATTTGCATTTGTATTAGCCTTTTTGTGAGTGAACCATTATGATGGTAAATGAGTTTAACTTACCACACATTGACTTGACATAGGCAGATATAATTTTGCGAGGATATGCTGGTTGGAATTCAAGGCGTGCCCTGCAGAATCTGGATAAAATATTTCCCAAGGTATTGAGCATGTGTAATAATTGCTTGTGTTGATTCAAAATCTCACATTTTCTTCAACTTCAATATCTCATTCTTTCTTGACAAATGATAAAATGTGATTACTTTCGTTGTAGTAGTAACTAATGGAACCTCAGTTAGTTAATTTACTAGTTTATGCTAAAGAATAGATTGAACATTCTTGCATATGATGACCTCTATTTGCCTTCAAACTGAGCATGGATATATTAAGAACATTTGTTTGAAATTGAAAAGATCAACTGTATTATAATAAACTTCATTTCATAATTGCAGCATGAACGGGCGCACACACACATTAATCTTCAGATTGATTTATGCACATTGAAATCACTTTGATTCTTGCTCAGACTGACTTAGAGGGAATCACCCTTTTACTTTGTCATCTTCAACTCAGGATGCCACCGATCAAACATCACTGGTAATTGTGTACTTTGGTGGTAATGATTCTATGCACCCACATCCATCTGGCCTTAGCCCTCATGTACCCCTCCAAGAATACATTGAAAATATGAGGAAGATCGTTATCCATCTTAAGGTAAACTTTTACACAAGTGCACAACTTTCCTTTCTTTTTCCACACATTATCGCATAGAAAAGAAAAAAGTTATATTTTCAAGACTTCAAGTATTTTTTTTTTGTTGGTATTGATGCAATTATTCTTTACATCCATATTTATTTCTATGAAATTTGACCCAAAATCGCTATGGTTGTCAGAGCCTTTCAAAGAAGACTCGCATAATATTTCTCAGTTCCCCTCCCATCAATGAGGTGCAAATGCATGAAACTCTCAGGTTCTGACTACAATTCATTTTGATTATTGGATATAGCTTCACATTATCTTGAGGCTATGATAGCAATGCCTGCAATTCTATTTTTATGAAGACTATGCTTTTATTTGTGCTATATGATTAACAAAGACACATACCTATTGATGGTGTGCTACTTGCAACCTCACTGGCACATGTATTTCATAAACTCTAAGGTATTTACTAATATATAATTCAAACCTGTACTATGGCCCAAAGCCCCAAAGGCTATGTGATTGGTATTCAAACTTGAGACTAAGCTTCAATACTGGCATGTCTGATATGTAAAAGTTGGCATATTTGGCTTTATACTAACAAGACCCGAATCTATTATGCTGGCAGATGATAAATTTAGAGAATGGAAGATCCTTCCAAAAATATTTGACATTCTTGTTTCCTGATTTTATAAAAATTTATGTTTCAATCTTGTTCTGAAAACTTGATTTTTAACCGTGTCGAATGACGTCGTGTGATCCATCCAGTCAATCTCACCTAGTGGTTTAAGGCTTTATTGCTGTTGTTGTCATGTTTCAATCTTGTACTCTAATGAATTAATGGTTGAACTGAAACCAGTGATCTATTGGGGCCACTAAAAAGGACAAATGAAGCTTGTCGAATATACTCAGAAGCGTGTTTGGAGCTGTGCCGTGAGATGAATGTGAAGGCCATTGATCTCTGGTCTGCACTCCAGCAAAGGCATGACTGGTTAGATGTTTGCTTCACGTAAGTATATATGTCAATGTCTCTCTGTCTAATGTATCTTAAGGAAAAGTGTAAATGCACTATTGATTCATTTGATGGGGGTGGTGATTGATAGGGATGGAATTCATTTGTCAAATGAGGGAAGCAAGATAGTGGCAAAAGAGATATTGAAGGTCCTCGGGGAAGCAGACTGGGAACCTAGTCTGCACTGGAATTCAATGCCAATTGAGTTTGCAGAAGATTCACTATATGAACCAATCAGTGCGGATGAAAACACTCCTATAGATGTCTCTAACTAGAACAACATCCAGAGAAATTCTCAATTGGAATTGAATAATTGTTCATTGACCAAGGGGGGTTTAACTCAGTTAGTTGAGCAGGGTGTTTGAGTTGTTGTAAATCTCTAGTATTTGTCTTTGATGCCAATAATCACCCCACCCCACTATTAATGTCAAATATCAGGCGAGAATGAGGATAGAAAACAATTTTTGTGCATTACTGATCCCAGGATACGCCTTCCTATTTTTATGGGAAATGGAGAGTTTAGAGACAACTGAAATAGCTTCGCAATTTCTGCACAAGAATGAAGAAACTTCACCAGCTTTCTCGTTGGTGGCACAGGTAACTGCACTGAAAATGACTATTTTTTGTCTGGCAAAATATAAAAAATTAAATAAATAAGGTTATTTCATTAAAGTTACATATGTAAAATAACTTGCAATAATATATTTATCTATGAAGAACTAATAAAAGACTACCAACAAAATGAATACTACTGTGTACACATACAGGTAGCCCAAGATGCATATTTTAGACACTTTTAAGTCCTGCAAGAACCTTACATTATTTTTATTCAGGTCAGTTTCATAGTAGGCTCTTGAGCAATGAATTGATCAAATCAGTCTTGGGCACTTGATGTATATTAGGAATAGAAGGAATAAATGAAGTCAAGGTACCAAACAAGTATGTGTGGGTCATGATTGCCATCATTAAAATCATAGTTTTAGTTTTACTGTTTTAAGTGCATAAACTAAGTTTCAAATCATAATTGCGTTGTGATTGAACATAATTATGTTCATACACGCGTTAACATCATAATTGCATTGTGATTGAACATAACTTTTTTTTTTCAGTCTCAAATCATGATTTTATTATAATAAAAATAATACTTATCTTCTAGGACAAACCATAATTAATTTGCAAAATAGGTTGATTGCTATCAGATTATTACGTCCTTCAGAAGACCCGCAAGTTCCTTTTCACAACCCCCCTCCCTGTTAATATAGGAATGACACACGGACATGAATATTAAAATGACAACTGGTACAATTATGTTTGGGAAGAGTTGCATTATACATCAAAGGGTTAGTAGAACCCAGTAGTCTCTTGTGCACATATATTCAATTACATAATCAGAAGAATGTGCTGCACAAATCAAACGAATGAATAATACATACAAGGGCGAGGAAAGAATCATCAAAGACCTAAGTGGCACCACAAGCACCCACCTAATGATGACACCACAGGAAAATGATTCTATTCGGATGCTGATCAGCCAACTTGATAGCTTTCGACATTAAAACAAAACTAGGCCAATGCACATCCGAATAAAAGCCACTTGAAATGAGATTTTGCGATAAGAATACCCGATGGCTCCCTTTAGAAGACACTCTTCCATGCCATAAACCATAACCTCATGTAGACAATTGAAACCTACCACTAGGCTTCTTTCTTCTCCATCCCTGATATTTCCAAATTTAAAACCCTTCAGTATCAGCAAGAACATTAACATGCACAAAAGAAAAGAAATTTTTCCAGAGGTAGGCTTACCAAGGCAGCATAATATACAAAAGTCAATCCAGCCAATGCAACAAATGCAATCTGAAAGACGTTGTACCTGTGATGTGAAAAATGCACAGGTTAATTATAATAGTAAGGCATAAAAAATGTCAGTACCAAATACTACTCACCACAGATAATCGTAAAAACTACTCCCCTAATGTGGTCAATGTAGAGGTTAATCATACTAAAAGTCTCAAACACCCAAAACACACACACACCAAAAAAAAAACCTCTGCTGGTCATTAGATCTCAACAATGTGCTGTATACTCATGTGTTGTGTCAATATATGGCCTGCAGAATTTATTTTATGTTTCTCATACTTTGGGTGCGTGAAATGTGAATAGAAGCATTCCACAGAGAATCTCAACTGTACGAGTCATTTATGGGAGTTGGAATTGGGACCATCCCATCACGTGGTCAAAATTTGCAAGTTAACGAAAAGTGTAGGTTCTATACTTCACGTCTTCACCCAATCCAAGGGTTGGGGAAGAGCGCGGGAAAAATATCCAGCTTGACTTACTTGTACAAATATTTAATTCCACGAAGAGATTCCAAGGTGTGGCCAAATATTTCCTGTGCTGCAGTTGCTTGAGCATAGTAGGCAAATGCTGTGGAGCAGAACTGGATCACACTGAAAAGGTAAAACAACCGAACTTTCAGCAATGTTATCACAGCATGACATTATCATGACAGCACCATAATTTTTCACTATGTATAGAACACAACTTAGTACATTTCCATAAACAACTTCCTCAGATACTCATAATACCACTGACACAACTAAGAAAAATCTCCTGCTCCTTTTAAAATTTTAAACAGGAAAATCCAAATCGGAAAGTAAGACCACTTTCAACTATGCATTCTTTTAGACAATCTCTTCTACTGTATGTACCAGTACCAAAGAAGAATAAAAATCATTTTCATGAAATATAGGTTTAATTACTTTTTTTTCCCTCTAATTTATTTTTTAGGTTCAATTTAGTCTTATTATTAAAAAGTTCAATTAGGTCCTCCACTTTTAAAAAGTTCAATCAGGTTCCTTATTTTTCAAGATGGGTTCAACTTGCGCCCCCCCCCCCCCCCCCCCCCCAACTTAAAACCAATTTTTGGAGCAGATTGAAGAAAAAAGGGACCAAATTGAAACATTTTAAAAAAATAAAGGACATAATAGAACCATTTAAAAAAAACACAGGACCTAACTGAACCTTTAAATGACAAGAGGACTAAATTGAATCTAAAAAATAAATCAGAGGACCAAAAAAGTAATTAAACCTAAAATATATCATGGTCCAAAATAAAAAATTAACATAAATGTTGAATCACAATGGCGGCCATATTAAAAGTAAACTACTACACATAGTATCCATTCGGAAATGTATCATAAAGGCTACACTGACCTAATGGAACAAAGAAGAATAAGCCCCACATTGAACAGAAAAGAGTTCATGAGCGTCGCTCCCCACCTGCCATAGATAAGTTCACATAGTGAGTAGTAATCAATAGAAGCAGTATGTGACCACTGCAGATTAAAAAGCAATATGAATGATAGATAGTCATAGATTGCAAAGTTTAATTACTTCATGGGATGTATAGTAATGAAAACTAGTCTCAGCCCAAGCATCATGGCTCCGGCAATCACAGCAAGGAGAAGGTAGAAGCAGAAAAATGCAAATGCAGCTGTACCCAGAAGACCTGATGAAAGAAGAATGCATACATCATGAAGAATTACTGAATGAAAATAAAATATATAATGTCTCTATACTCTATAGCTTATGGTAATGGAATAATCACTAAAGGTAAGAGTATTCCAACATACCCCAGATATCATCCAGCTTGATGAAAACTTCATTCAAGAAAGGAGAAAGAGGAGGATCAATTAATAGATAGATAATGATATGAGCAACCCATGCCACAGAAACGATAAACCTGGCACAGTTTTCAAAACTTAGGTTAGATAATACATGAGACGGGAGACACAACACCTGTTATAGAATAAGCAATGCTCATTACAGTGAGAAAGCAAGAGTAATGTCCCAGCAATAGCAGTTTTGTTAATGGCGGATGGCGGAAAGCTAAAAATCCGCCATAAAAATATGACGGATGGTGTAGCGGAAAATGGCGGACGTCATGACGGACAAAAAAATTATATATATATAAATATTAACAACACAATAGATAAAAAATAAATATATATAAAATTAAAAAAACAAGGGATTGCATTCAAATAAACTAAAAAAGTATCATGAGTTCCCACAATAACCAAGTACCAACACCAAATAAACTCATTCAAGAGTTCAAAATAACAAAAGGATAAAAGCATAAAAAACAGAAAAAGGGGTGTCAAACAGAAAAAGATCATAAAAAAAGGGCTGAACAAAAAAAGGGGTGTCAAACAGAAAAAGATCATAAAAAAAGGACTGAACAAAAAAAAAAGAGGTGAACAGAAAGAAAAAAAAAACACAACCAAACATAGAAAAGGGGTGTCACAGATTGTAGCGCCAAACGTCGCAGACTGTAGCGCCAACAACAGCAACAAAAAAAGAAAAAAAAAAACAGAACCACAATTGCCGTCCGTCGCAGACTGTAGCGCCGTCGCCGTCCGTTTGTCGTGTGCGTGGTGCTGGTGTGGGGTGCCGAGTTCGCCGTCGTTGCCGTCGTGTTGGTGCGGGGTGCCGGCATGCCGGCGTGCCGCGTCGCATTCGCGTGGTGCCGTTCCTGCTTGCGCTGCTCACCCCTTTTGCATGCGAAAGTCAGGTTACGGTTGGGTCGGGTCAGCCCAACACCTATCTCGCAAAAAACAAAAAAAAAGCTGCAATTGCGCCAGGACCGCCATAGCTATGGCGGCCGCCATGGCGCTGCCATCCGCAACCCGCAACGTCACCGCTATTTGGTGGCGTTTTTTCAAATTCCCGCAACGCCATTCTGCCGCCATGGCTGCTATTTGATAACACTGAGCAATAGTTATGCAGCTGTATTCACTGCCCCATCAAACAGGTGTCTATTGCCACTCTTATTACTCTTGTATCCAATTCAACTAATTCATACCTATTTAATTAATATCATTATTTTCTCCTAGTTAAATTATTTTTCTATTACCACACCTAATTTTACTTAAACTCCATATCATTAATTTTAAATTCTTCTATCAATTAATAATGAAAAGAAACCATTAATGCTATCCATCTATATGAAATGTAGCAGGTGAGAAAACCGATTGAAAATTATCACACATACAGTTCAGTTTAAGAAATCGGCCCAACAGTAGTAAACAACCTATTCGATGATGAAAGAAGAAAATATGTAAAACTATGTATAAGGGGTCATACAGCATCAAGCATTCCAAGCAACTCAGATTGTTATATGCCATTGCTTACCCTAAAATGCCCAAAACAAATTTTGCCAGATACCCTAGAACTGTTAGTGCCCATGTTGTCTCAGCCTGCATTCATACAAGATCAGTAAGTGGGAGAACCATTGCATATTGATATTGTTTATGCCAAGCAATCAAGTATCTACCTTTTCCCCTTGTGGATACATCTCCTCAAGAAGCTTGACATCTTCTTCCAATTGAAACAACTCCTGGCAAATTAAGTGAGATAGATGAGTAAAAAAAACCAGAACCACTCAAACTAGAACAAGAACATTTCACTAATCATTAACTGTAGACAACTTTCAGCCACAACTATAACAGTACACGTCAAATTACGATATGCAAGTCCAGGTGAACACATAAAATACTTAAAAGAAACTTTGCATTATAAAGTACTGATAAATTACCAATATTTTTTTACCTTCTCTACTGATTTCACATTTTTACGAAATTTCCTTCCCTTCGAACCACTTCTTTCTTCCTGATGAAGTGACTCAGCTGCTTTCTTCAGTTCTTTTGCTTTTTTACCCAGTTCGGTTGCTTCCTACAACCATAACCAACCAACCACACCATAAATATAGTACTGCATATTCAATCAACATTTAGTACGTCTTCGCTATAAAAGCATATAGCACCTTGATATACTGTGAACGAGTGATAACAGCCTTTGGACGCCGAATGAATGAAAATATAAGTCCCAATGGAAGACAAGCAATACCAACACCACCAAATATCTGGATTGAATGGAAAGAAAACAATTGTTAATATCACTAATATGAAAAATAAAAGTAAATATGACCTGGGAAGTAATTGATTCTTCTTTTGTACAGTTTATGGGATCAGCCAATCAGTTCATATTTTTTAGGGAGTCAAAAAAGATCTAACACAATATCCTAATTCACACACACTTTCACAAGAAAAAAAATGATAATTGAAAGAAAGTAGTAGAGATAAATCCATAAACTACCCTAGGCAGCATACGATATAGGATTAACTTACAGCAAAAAGCACAGATCCAACAATAGTGGCAAGAGCAACGACATATTCAGGAAAGGTAGTACGCATGGTCCATGTTTTTTCTGATGAAGGACTGGCAGTGAATGCAGAACACTGATATTAGGACAAAGGTAAAAAACCAGAATGAGAAACAGAAAAATGAAATGCTTCTAAGAACAACAAAACTGGCATAAAAATATGGACTGTTGGTAAGAGTGAGAGAAACAAGCAGACCTGATGGGTGTTTCCAATACATTGTTGACCACTATTGAAGTCCCATGTGCTAGGAAATTGGCTTGTGGAAGAAGAGAGATGCCTAACAGTAAAGTCCACCTTCCCAATAAGTCCTAAAACATCAGTCAGACACAGGTTAATGTTCACATCAAGGCATCAAGCAAAAGTGGATTTGAAATGTTCACTCAATTGTGGGTGGTTAACATTGAACAATCAGATTTTACACTAGGTTACAAATTTTGCATTTAATAAGTATAATCAGGAAAGATTAGAATGAAGTAAAATTTCAGAGGGTGATACTTGGTGCATAGGTGAAGTTAATACCTTGCAAGTTGCAACCTTATGCTTATGGATTTTGGAAGATCAAGAATGGTCTTATATGCATAACACACACCTTCATGAAAGAGCCCTTTTGGCTTGAAACACAGATAAAACAAAAGCCAATGTTACCTTGTTGAAATTTTATTTAATTATGATTATGATTTATGAAGAATGGGGGCAGCTATAATCAAATTCCTGCCCACTTAGTCATAAAACATGTCAAGGACTAATTCTAAAAGCTTAACCTGTTAGGTGAAGGTTCAAAGAGTTTATACCTCTCACACAACCTCTAAGACAAAGGCCAGGAATGGTTCTGAATTTCTAACACACAAAAAAGTCTCTTCAGTTTCACTTATTTCTAACAAAATTAGGCAACATAAGGCTTCAATAGAAGAACTGGACCAGATCAGGAGAAATGGTTGCAAATCAAGCAATTCGGGAAAGAACCACAGTAACACATCATTCTGAAGTCAATCTCAAATAACTGACAAGGCATTGATAGGGTTTTTACATCTTGTATTGCAGGCCATCAACTGTCTCTAAAAACTAAAATGTTATAAATTCTGCATCTCGTCTTATCTTGCTATTTACATATTTGAGGGTGTTGACTCAACTCAAGGGATTTCATTTGTCTGTTATGAGTTTATTTGACCTTAAACATATAAGCAGCTTAAGTATTGCTTTGGGCCTTTTATATATTCACCACATATAAAATAGTTTAGTCCTAGCACAGAAATTTTTATAAAGTAGTAAAAGCATATTTCTTAGGTAGACCCAAATTTTTGGCACCATTGCAGTCTTGACAGTATCCAAATTAATCCAACAGGGCAGGGGTATCAAAACTTTGGGTACAAAAAAATTTATCTTATAAAATAACATCTACGATAATTTTCATAAGAAAGGATATCCTTTCTTCACTTCTCATACTTATAAAGTCTTAAACCAACTTGTAAAGTTGTAATAAATGCTATATGTTGAAATTCTGAAATATATTGTAATCAAAAGTACACCATACCCAATGCTCAATTTTTTTAACCCGTTCTTCCTTGTCTTTCCCACCTTACACTATCCCTCCAAGTCCCACCACTTCAGGAATCATAATTTAGGAACTACAAAACACAACATTTTCACTCAGACTGAAATATTTGCTGGTGCTCACAATGCACTAATATTGCTACAAAAGTGCAACCCAACCTATTCTAGTTTAAATCCCAACCTTTATGCTATCATTAATCCACATCAAACAACTTCTTTTCCTTAGCAAATAATCCTTGAACATGGCTTTATAATGCAAAGAAACTCCACCAACTGATATCTTCGATAATCTCACCCCCACCACCCAAAGAACAAACTAACAAACATCACTAAACCCCACTGTTTTTCTTTTTACTCAATGTGGAAGTTATTACGAGATGGATGCATGGTATTTAGCTTCACAACCAAAGCAAGCAGCACCACAACCAATGGATTCCTATGCCTACCAACTACCAAGTACCAACCAACAAGTGATCACCAGCATGAAACAATCAAAATCCGCTGACAATATCACACCAATTTCAACACAGCCAATTCCACTCTCTCTAGTTCCAAATTTTCATCCCACTGCTCACAGACACTAACCACCATCACAAAACATGCAAAATAATCTATGGACACCCAACACTAAATGACCCTTAGAGAGAAAAATGTAAATATGATAGGTAATATGATATGATACAAAAGAGAGTGGCAGAGAAATAACAGGTGTTGACGAGATGTACGATACTATATAAGAGTGGATATCTATCATCACTCTAACAACATATTATTCCGTTTACTATCACGTAACTCTCACTAAACCAAACAAATCCACCCACCCAACACCATTAACCAAATCCATAAGCTACACCCTCAAATCACACACAGCAAAATTACCACCTTGCCCCCACCTCACACACAAACACAAAGCAAAACAACAAAGAAAGTACAGCTGAAAGTAGAAAATAAAACAAAACAACCAACTAGAGCATCAGAACGTACCATACAAAATCCCCAAAACAAGAGCGCACACAATGGCAGTGGTCACCATCCACAACAACGCGCTCTTAATCCGCTTCCCAACACTCCTGCAGATTCCCAAAATCACAACAAAATTTTAATTTCAGTATCTTTTATTTTGGTTACCATGTTATTACTTATTAGTACGAAGTATCATCAGCTTTGCATCTCTATCGGAGAACCTGGCACCTTTGGTGTGGTCTCCCTTTTCAATCATGTTTTTCCGTCCTGAGACCTTGCTTAAGGGGACTGGGTCCAGTACCACTCGGACCAACGTCTGGTTCGTTCAATTTCAGTATATGATTACAAAAATTAAAAACAAAAAAAAAAAAACATCAAATTAAAAGCACCACGACATACACTTACTTGTCCTGGTCGCCTTCGTAGTAGAACATGGCAAAGGGGATAACGAAGAAGACGAGGACGGCGTCGAGGATGTAAATTGCGAGCCAGAGGTCCTTCATGGGGAGCGTGAGGTTGCAGGCGCCGTTGTAGATGGCGTGGCGGCAGGCCTGGCGGTTGGCAACGTCGGCGGGGAGCATGAGGATGGAGATGGCAGCGACGGAGAGGCCGAGGACGACGACGAATTTGGGGAAGTAAGCCTGGTTGACGTCGTCGGGGTGCTGGAAGTTGACGAGGAGGTAGACGTTGAAGAGGAACACGATGACGCACACCACGATCGCCACGATCACCAGCGCCAGGTTGAAGTCCCCCATTGTTGGTGGGTGGTGGGAGGGGAATTAGGGTTAAGGCTTAATCGGATCTGAATGGGAATTGGGGAGGAAGAGGAAGAAGGAGAAAGGTTTTGGTTGGTTGGCTCCGTTGTTGGGAATGTGGAATTACTGTCTTGCCCTTGTGAGAGGAGAGTTTGTATGTTTGTTGTTGGGTGTGAGCTGTGTGGGAAGAGAAGCAGTTTCCAAAGTTCTTCAGACCATACCAGGCTGTACTGTACTAGTGGGTGAGTCGAGGTTTAATTTGAATGCTTACGACGCCGTTTCTTTTGCAACGATGTTTTGTTCTTTTTTAAAATAAAAAAATAAAATTGGTTGGTTTGTTTGTTGAAGGATGTGACGTAAGCGTCAACGGATAAGGAGCCGGAGGATGCACTTTGGAAACCGCTTGTAGGTTTCGCGGCAAACCAGGTGTCCAAACATTAATAATGCCATTGATTTTATGTTCGAGAATTAATAGAATTATTTTTTGACAAATTTTTTATACGTTTGAGTTTACGTTAAAAACAAATTTAGAATTCATTCTAATTGAAGCATCTTTTAGAGTTTATATGTTATATCCAAAATTTTGTATTGCATCTTAATTTGATTTTATAATAAAAATATTTAAACATAAATTGTATCACTTTAAAATTAATTTTAATCAAAATTTATTTTACAAAATTTATTTTGTTAGCATCGATCTAAACACACTATAAATGATATATTCAATTAAGATTTTAAAATATTGTGATATTCAATTATAATTTTTAAATGATAGGAATAAGTTTTGTGTATTTAATTAAGATAATTAGAATTTTTAAGCAATTTGGTTAAAATCCATCAGTATTTAATTAATTACAACTTAGGGGTGTATTGGATTATGATTTTAGAAAGCTTTTTTAGAATAAAAGAATATTATAGATTTTAAAAGACTTTAGAAATGTAATGACTTTAAAAAGATATTAAAAGAATTTTGTGATTGAGATTTTATAGTTTGGATTTAATTGATTTATAACATGAATTCATAAGATTTGAAAGGACTTTATGAATTTATAAGATTTTAAAGAATTCGATCAATTTTTAGAAAACATTCAAAATTATAAGAATCGATTAAAAAGATAACAAAATAAATGATAAAATTTGGATTAAGAAAAGTAAAACCAATGCAATTTTTTTAATCTTTTAATAGCTACTTGATTCTAACTTTGTGTTTTCCTATACAATATTTCTTGACATATCTAAATTTATAATAACCATTCATACATTAACATCTTTTTTATCCTCTTGAGTTTGAATAATAGGTTCAAAGTTTTAGTACTATTAATAATGAAAATGAAGATTTATCTATTAGACTCAATTGGATAGTTAGTGAAGAAAATTATGAATTTCTGCCATGTTTATACTGCCTTTTACGAAGGAAGTAGAATTATATTAAACCAAAATACTTTGTGAGGATGTGATTTTATTTTCTGGTGGATTGTATGGTTGACTGCTTCGGAATCTAATGGTATATATTGGAAAGAAACTTTGATTTTATACAATATAATCTTGTAATGTTGTGAGCTTGATGAAGATGTTGTGTAGAAAGATTTATTTATATGGGTTGTGTTCTTTTGGAGTTTTGGTGGGCAAAGGTTTTTATCATTGTAAAGTTATGGGATTGACTTGACCGCTTGAGTTATGTTGGGAAATGAATTCCCTCAAGTTTTTTTCCTTTTTATAACTCAAGGTCTCTTTGTCATGGTGTAAAAGAATGGTACTATGGCTGGTACCCCATAATCAATGTGTTTCTATTTGCCTGCCAAAAAATCCATTGGTGTCAATATTTCACATGGAAAGACTTGAATTCCTAAATCATGAGCACATGCATATGCAGATATGAATTGTGGGGATTTTGGCTTACATATTGTGAATATGTCTTGAGTAATTTTATATTGATACAAGAAAGAAAAGTTTGATAGCAAAAAATAGAAAGAGTCTAGTAAAATCTCAAGAGTTTATGTAAGATTGTTTGATGGGTAATTTCTACTAAAAATTCACTTGAAACCCATCAAAATCTATTATAAAAAACAATCCATTGTAATTTGTATACTTTTGAATACCAAAAGAAATTTTATGAGTTATAAAAAAATCTTAATTGAATACAAACGAATTTTATTATACTCTTTAAAAAATCATGATAGTCTTGATTGAATACCACAAGACATATTTTTATTGTTCAAAATTCTTGATCGAATTCCACATGATTTTTTATTAAAAAAAAGTCTTTTAAAATTTATTGAAATCCTAATTGAATACACCTTATAAAAAAGTCTTTTGGTATTCAAAAGTATACAAATTTTAATGAATTTCAATGGATTTTATATTTTAATAAAAAATATTCATCAAACAATCTCACTCAAATTTCAAGATGTCACTATGCTTGATAAAAAAAAAAAAAGTAAGCAAATCTACCAACAACACAAATGTAAGGTATAAATTGATTTTTTTTCCAATATGAGTCATGTGTTCAACTATAAAAAAAAATAAAAAAAGCTAGATAATGCAAAACTCACCAAGTCAACCCGGTTGTCGAGTCACCCATTCGAAGTCAAGTCGGACATAGTGGCACCAAGCCTGATACATATTTGATCCAATTGGGCGCCTAGTTTCTAGCCAACAGGTTGAACCGACCAGTCCTAGTCCAATATGATAACTGTGATCTAGGTCACTCAAAAACCCACTACACATAGCCTCACGTAACTATAATTAGTTAGGAACCTTGAAAACTTGAATTTGGGCCTGGAAGCGTTGGAAAGTCTAGTTCCAGCAACTAAAACTTAGTCCCAAATGGAAAACTCGAGTCTGGCCACTAAAACGGCAAATTTCCCCATTTGGGGTCCTTTTGCAAACTTATTCCCCATTTGGGGTCGTTTTGAAACTTATTCCGCCATGGTGCTATTTTGTACGTGGTTTGCATGGATTGTGCATGCAAACCGCAAGCTTCAATGACGATTTCGTGAGGACGGGACACGTGGATATAGCAAGCCGCTACTGGTGCTGGCAATATCAGGGGAAGGCGCGTCCCGCCAGCGGTGCTGGCGATTTCAAGGCACTGTTGAAATCGCAACATTGACTGGCGATTTCCAAGGGCTACGAGTAGGGTGCAGAGAGAGAGGCACAGAAGCCATTTCCGAGGCTCTGCACCGAGCTGCAGCTGCACAGCAGGGAGTCGCCAACAGGAACTGCGACTTGGTGAGGAAACCGCCAGCAGTGTTGGCGATTTGCATTCGTTAAATCCCCCCCTTCCCCGTAGACCCATCACGCGAAAGAAAAGCTGAGAGAACGTGAGTTCTGTGGAATTCGTGTGTTGCTGTTCGTGTGTGTTAGAGGATCCAGCCGGAAAAAAAAAAAAAAAAAAAAGCTAGAACGTGAGTGTGTTAGTGTGTCTTAGTGCATTCAGCAGAAAAGAAAAAGGAAGGTAGAAGAAGCTTTTGTTCTTAAGTTTCAAAAACTTTCTCCCAAAACAAATTGTAGTAAGTTTGTTTAATTAAAATTTTACTTTATTTATATTCTGATTATAATTAGTAATATATATTATTAGTTTTGTATCTTAAGTTAGTTTTAGTTAGAAATAGTTTTGTGCAATAAATTTATTTTTAGTTTTAAATAATATTAGGTTTAGTTAAATATATTTATTTTATTTGTATTCTGATTATAATTAATAATGTATGTTATTAGTTTCCTATTATTTTAAGTTAGTTTTAGTTAGAAATGATAAATTAAGTTTAGTTTGATAATTATAGTTTTGTACAATAGATTTATTTTTAGTTTTAAATAATATTAGGTTTAGGTTTAGTTAAAAATATTTAAATTTTGTATGCTAATTTAGGTTTAGTTTGATAAATTTTTTTTATGTTAGATTACGTTACATTAGTGGTATGTTTAGTTTTAGTGAAATATATTTAAATTTTGTATGGTAATTTAGGTTTATATGATACATTGTATAAATTTTTTATGATAGATTATGTTAGATTAGTTTTGTATGATAGATTAGTTTTCTATATGAGATTTATATGATATTAGGTTTAGTTTTAATTTTGTATATATATTATGTTAATTTTTTTTGTAAATATATATATTACGTTATATATTACATTACATTAAATATATATATTATGTGAAGTTATAGTTAGTTAGTTTTTGTAGGTAAATATATATGTTACGTTATCTATTACATGATATTAAATATATATATATATATATATATATATATATATATATATATATATATATTACGTTATATATTTATATTTAGTTAGTTTTATTTTTAAATGGTAATCTATGTTATTTATTTAAATTTATGTTTATTTAGTTTTAATTAAAAATGATAAATGATGTTATTTAAAAAAATTGTGTTAGTTATTTTTAGTTTGAAATGGTAAATTAGGTTTAATTTGTTAATTTAAATTATTTAGTTTAGGTTTAGTTTTAATTACATATATTTAAATTTGGTATGCTAGGTTAGTTATATAATTTTGTATATATATTATATAAATTTATGGCTATATATATATGATGTTATTTTTTTAAAAAAATTTTTGCATGTAATTTATTTTATTTACGGAATAGATTTAAATAAATTCTTTATATATTTTTGTATTTGTTAAAATTTAAATTGTGTGGGATATATAATTAATTATTTTATTGTAAATGTAGTTAGTTTTATTTCTTTATAACTAATGTATAAATTATTATGTGAATTTATTGGATTATTTTTTTTTGCAGTATCAATGGCATCTTCGTCATCATCTTCATCAAATATTAAAATTAAGTCTGGTCCGATTGATGGAGACGTACTATGGATGCAAGCTAAACATGTTTCAGAACATGTTTGGAATGGGGAAGAAGACCGCAAATTACACATAAGACGAGCTGTCCCCACGTATCAAGGGGAAGAAGAAATTCCAGAGGAAATTATTCCTCTTCTTCGGCAATGCGGTTTTTATTGGATAATCAAGATGGGCTATTTAAAAATAAACGCTTCATTAATTACTGCTTTGATTGAAAGATGGAGGCCCGAAACACATACTTTCACATGAGATGTGGGAGTGTACGATTACTCTTCAAGATGTCTCAGTATTATTAGGTATGCGTGTTGACGGGGCACCATTAATTGGTCAAACGAATCTTGATTGGGCTGAATTGTGTGAAGAATTATTGGGAGTCAGACCACAGGAAGGTGAACTCCAAGGCAGTGTCGTTAGATTAAGCTGGCTGCTCATCATTTTTCACACATCAATAACCATGACGGGAACGTAGAACAATTACAAAGGTTTACCCGTGCATGGATTCTTAGGTTCATAGGAGGAGTCCTATTTGTTGATAAAAGCAGCAGCAAAGTTTCCCTACGGTACCTACAATTTTTACGGGACTTTGACCAGTGCAGCACTTATGCATGGGGACCTGCCGTGCTTGCCTATTTATATAGAGAGATGTGCAGCGCCACCGATTACAAAATAAAATCAATCGGAGGCATGTGCATCTTAATCCAAATCTGGGCATGGGAACGATGCACGACTTTGGCTCCAAAGAGGACTCCTCCGGTGATCCAAAATAAGCCACTCGGACACAGGTTAGCTGTTTTAAAATTAAGATTTCATTTAAATAGGTCTAATAATGTAACGCGTGTCCATTGATGATTTCATATTTTTGTTAGGTGGTTGCGACGTGGAAATCAGCATATTGGGAATGATGATCTGATTGTATTTCGTTGCAAGTTGGATATCATGAAAAGACATGAGGTAAGAAGAACATAATGAATTCGTTAAACAATTAATACAATGTCATGTTTAAGTGAAAATTAACAATTTTGTTATTGTATGCAGTTTCTGTGGGAGCCTTACACAACAACTGTTATGTCGTCGTTGCCTCCGATATGTTTGGTTGGTAGCGTAGCGTGGTGCGCGGTGGTGCCACTAATTTGTTTCCATGTTGTTGAGTGGCACCAACCCGATAGAGTGTTGCGACAATTTGGGATGCAACAACCTATTCCCGAATGTCCTTCGCAACCACTAAATATCCATGGGCTAACGCTGAAAGGCAAACAATCTGAAAATTGGTTCCAGTTGTTAGCCCCAATGATCAGCCAATGGAATAATCGAGCTGAGTTTAGGGTCGACGTGTATCCTCGACAGGAGGGCCTATTGAGTTTTAACTCTGATTACATGGTGTGGTATAGGCGAAAAACAAAGATGTTTGTCGACCCAAACAATGCTAACACAACTACATTGGTATTTATTTATTTATCAATTTTTAACTTCAATTTATTTTTGAAAGCATGGGAATTAATGTGTGAACCCTAATATTTGCAGGCTGAAGTTGCGGAGACATTACAGTATATGGTGTCACCGCAAGGAAGGAACACATGGACAGTGGATGATCTCGTGCCTTATGTGGAGAAGATCACGATTTTATCAAAAGAGCAAGAGAGAATGACTGAGCCGGCGGCACATGGGTCCAACATCAAAGCGTCGATTCCCACCGCAGCAGTTTCACATGCTTCAGTCAAGTGTTGAAACTCGCGGTTTTGACAGACGAAGGGAGGCTGTGGAAGCGCAAGAATATGAGAAACAAATTGAGGAGCGTGGCCATGGAATGTATTACACGCCACCAACATTTGCGGAGTATCCTTCACAGATGTATCAGTATCCATTCCAAGGTCATCACACTGATATGTCTACAAGCTCACATTCGTTTGGTGGTGTTGCGGAAACACAACCTCATTTTTCATGGCCAACTATGACTCCTACACAGCAACATGATGCCCCAATGGTGACACCTGACGCCCCATTAGCTCCGCAATGGAATGTACCCGGAGCAATACCTGATATGGGTGACTTATTAGGTGTTGATTTGTGTCAGGAGTTCTCTGCTGAGGCTGAGGAAGTACAACCAGCGAGGCATCGTGACAGAAGAAATCCCGATCGTCAAGCGCGAAGATGAGATCGACCATGTGGCACATCCTCACGTCACCACAGACATGATAATGAATGATTTTAATGTCTCTGCTTATATTTGTTGTTTTATGTTTGTAATTTGACTTTGACACTTAATGTATGATATCATATTTATTAAGGTTTACTAATGTGTACACTTTTTGTCGAGCATCTAACTATTAGTACTAACTAACGATGTATTAACGAATGTAACTGTTGTTACTAACTATTAGGGGTTATGGTTAGGGTTAGGGTTAGGGTTGAGGTTTATTGTTTAAGTTTAGTGTTTAGGGGGTAGGGTTAGGGTTATGGTTTAGGGTTAGTGTTTAGGGTTAGGGTTTAATTTTAGGGTTAGGAAGTTTAGTGTTTAGGGGTTAAGTTTAGGGATTACTGTTAGGGTTAAGGGTTATGGTTTAGTGTTTAGGGGGTAGGGTTAGGGTTATGGTTTAGGGTTAGTGTTTAGGGTTAGGGTTTATTTTTAGGGTTAGGAAGTTTAGTGTTTAGGGATTACTGTTAGGGTTAAGGGTTATGGTTTAGTGTTTAGGGGTTAGGGTTAGGGTTATGGGTTATGGTACTAACTATTTAGGGTTATGGTTTATGGTACTAACTATTTAGGGTTAGTGTTTAGGGGTCTGGGGTTAGTGTTTAGGTTTATGGTACTAACTATTTAGGGTTAGGGTTTAGGGTTGAGGTTTGTGGTTTAAGTTTAGTGTTTAGGGGATAGGTTAGGGTTAAGGGTTATGGTTTAGGGTGTAGGTTTAGTGTTTAAGTTTAGTGTTTAGGGGTTAGGGTTAGGGTTATGGTTTGGGGTTTAGGGTTTAGAGTTTATGGTACTAACTATTTAGGGTTAGGGTTTAGTGTTGAGGTTTGTGGTTTAAGTTTAGTGTTTAGGGGATAGGTTTAGGGGTTACGGTTAGGGTTATGGTTTAGGGTTTAGAGTTGAAGTTTATGGTTTAAGTTTAGTGTTTAGGGGTTAGGGCCAGGGTTATGGGTTTAGAGTTGAGGTTTATGGTTTAAGTTTAGTGTTTAGGGGATAGGTTTAGGGGTTACGGTTAGGGTTATGGTTTAGGGTTTAGAGTTGAGGTTTATGGTTTAAGTTTAGTGTTTAGGGGTTAGGGCCAGGGTTATGGGTTTAGAGTTGAGGTTTGTGGTTTAAGTTTAGTGTTTAGGGGATAGGTTTAGGGGTTACGGTTAGGGTTAAGGGTTATGGTTTAGGGTGTAGGTTTAGTGTTTAAGTTTAGTGTTTAGGGGTTAGGGTTAGGGTTATGGTTTGGGGTTTAGGGTTTAGAGTTTATGGTACTAACTATTTAGGGTTAGGGTTTAGTGTTGAGGTTTGTGGTTTAAGTTTAGTGTTTAGGGGATAGGTTTAGGGGTTACAGTTAGGGTTATGGTTTAGGGTTTAGAGTTGAGGTTTATGGTTTAAGTTTAGTGTTTAGGGGTTAGGGCCAGGGTTATGGGTTTAGAGTTGAGGTTTATGGTTTAAGTTTAGTGTTTAGGGGATAGGTTTAGGGGTTACGGTTAGGGTTATGGTTTAGGGTTTAGAGTTGAGGTTTATGGTTTAAGTTTAGTGTTTAGGGGTTAGGGCCAGGGTTATGGGTTTAGAGTTGAGGTTTGTGGTTTAAGTTTAGTGTTTAGGGGATAGGTTTAGGGGTTACGGTTAGGGTTAAGGGTTATGGTTTAGGGTGTAGGTTTAGTGTTTAAGTTTAGTGTTTAGGGGTTAGGGTTAGGGTTATGGTTTGGGGTTTAGGGTTTAGAGTTTATGGTACTAACTATTTAGGGTTAGGGTTTAGTGTTGAGGTTTGTGGTTTAAGTTTAGTGTTTAGGGGATAGGTTTAGGGGTTACGGTTAGGGTTATGGTTTAGGGTTTAGAGTTGAGGTTTATGGTTTAAGTTTAGTGTTTAGGGGTTAGGGCCAGGGTTATGGGTTTAGAGTTGAGGTTTATGGTTTAAGTTTAGTGTTTAGGGGTTAGGGCTAGGGTTTAGGGGTTATAGTTGAGGTTTAGGGTTTATGGTTAGGGTGAGGGTGAGGGTTAGGTTTAGGGGTAGGGGTTATGGTTAGGGGTTAGGTTAGGGTTAGGGTTTAGGGGTTATGGTTGAGGTTTATGGTTTAAGTTTGGCGTTTAGGGGTTAGGTTTAGGGGTTATGGTTGAAGTTTAGGGTTTAGGTTTAGGGTTAGGGGTTATGGTTAGGGTTTAGGTTTAGGGGTTTTGTTTGGGGTGAGGGTTAGGGTTTAGGGTTGAGGTTTATGGTTTAAGTTTAGTGTTTAGGGGTTTATGTATTTTATTAATTTACATTTTTCTATTTTTTATTATCAATTTTTATTACTAATGTATAGTTTATGTGGCGCATGAAACTATAATAATAAAAAGAAATTATGAAGAACAAATAAAACAAATAATAAAAACATTATTTGATGCAATTAGAACTGATTTCAAAGAAAAAACAATAGTAAATGGAAATAGAACAAAGTGTATTACAATAAACGAAATGCGTAAAAAAGTTCCTCGATGGTCATACAAATTTATTGACCAGTTGGAACGATTGCAGCGAAAAATGGTAAACGTCTAGAAAATAAAGTACACCAACGAAAATTAAGTACTTTTACTAACTAAAGTCAAACGTCCAGATACTCCACATTGACAAAGTCCATACTTCATCATTGTAGATAGTTCTCCTTTAGTATCAATTTGAATACCCTTAACCAAAGCATTGGACTCCCCACTTTCACTCTACCTATGTTTAGGGTTGACGTGTTATGGTTTAGGGTTTAGGTGTATTGTTTAGGGTTAGAGTTTAGTGTTTAGGGGTTAGGTTTATTGCTTAGGGGTTGGGGTTTAGTGGTAACAGTTAGCGCTTAGGGAAATGAATTCATTGAACCCCACAAATAAGTAATGTATACAAACCAAAATAAGTAATTTACAGAAATCAAAATAAGTAATGTTATAAACTAACAAATTCATTGAACCCGACAAATTCAATACATTTAAGAGAACTTAAACAAATACAAGTCAATTCAGTAACATACATAAATCAATGATTTGAACAACTCCCATGCTCAGATTGCATTGGACAGCGACGCCTATTATGCCCTTCGGCTCCACATCTACTACATTTTTGTCGGTGCTCAGATGGTTCGACCCAATCCATCTCATTCCTTATCCTTGTTGATTTTGGCCGACCTTTCGCACGAATTGTAGTTGGGTCAGGGATAAGTGTCCATGCGTCATTAGAAGGAGGAATAGCCGCTTCATTCCCAAGAGGCCACCATTGTGCGGAGTAAGCTTTTAAGATGTGTTCGTTTGTGTAAACAACATCTATGTATTGGTAGTAGTTGATGCTCACGTAACCACAAGCTGCAATAATGTGTGAACATGGATAGTGAAGCGCAGAATACCTTCCGCATTGACAATGACGACCATTCAAGTTTACTGCCCACTTTTGTCCGCCACGTTGCGTTATAGGGTTGAAGCTGTCCTCTACTTCAAACCTTGTGGAGTGGATATCATACACGCGAACGATGTGCGAACAAGCTTGTTCTTGATTTTTTCTAAGTTCTTTAACAAGCTTTGAACAATATACTTGTCCTTCATTTAACTGTCTTTGGGCTTGGCGGCCACGCTCAACAAAGTATTTTCGACACCTACTGTATGTTGATTTAACCAACGCTGTTATGGGAATGTTGCGACAATCCTTCAAAACCTTATTTATACATTCTGAGAGGTTGGTTGTCATGTGGCCATACCGACGTCCTTCTCTATCATAAGCCATCGTCCATTTTTCTTTTGAAATGCGATCAATCCATGTTGCTATGGCTGGACTCAGTTCACGAAATTTTTCTAGATTTTGATAAAAAATGTGCTTGCAAGGAGTGTAGGCTGCATCAAATTAGTTATGAATAAGAATTTTAAGTATATATCAAACTTAAATAAATATGACCATCAAATATGAAATCTTACCCAATTTCTTTAACATTTCTTTTTGTTTGGCATTATTGAATTTCCGATTGAAGTTGCTTGCTATGTGTCGCACGCAGTAGACATGATAACCGTGGGGAGGTTGCCAACCAAGTGCTTCATTAGCGACAGCGGACTTTATACTCGCGTGTCGATCAGATATTAGACAAATACCATTTTTATCTGTGACGTGTTCACGCAAGTGTGCCAAAAACCATGACCACGCTGTCAATGTCTCACCTTCCACCACCGCGAATGCTAGAGGAAGGACACCACCATTTCCATCTTGTGATGTGGCCATCAAGAGGGTCCCACGATATTTTCCGTACAAATGTGTCCCGTCAACTTGTATGATTGGCTTACAATACTTGAAAGCCTCTTTACATTGGCCAAAAGTCCAAAAAACTCTATGAAATTGACGATGTTCGTGACTAACCGTATTCCCAACGATAAAATCGTCATGTAGTATTTGAAAATGTGATCCAGGGGAATGATTTTGCATGTGTGTTAGCCACGACCCAAGTTTCGCATATGACTCATCCCAATCGCCATATTCAATTGCAATGGCTTTTTGTTTGGCCAACCAAGCTTTTTTGTATGACACCTTGTAGGCAAATTCACTGTTAATCCTCTCTTGAATCAAAGAAATTTTTATTGATGGATCTTCTCTGATCATGCCTGTGAATAACATAACAAAATTTAAATGACAATTAACAAATAATTAACATAATATGAACATAAAATACGTACCTACTACACAAGTGGCGATTAAATCAGAATCAAGTTTCTCCTGATCTTGTGTGATGGTCATATTCAAACATGTGTGTGGTCCACCCCATTGTGTGACTTTCCACGTATCTGTTTTTTTAGATAAAATTGCCCTCATATAGAAAGGGCAAGGACACTCTGCACTTTTATTCAAGCAACAAACCACATACTTGTTCGATTTGCTTTCAACAACTTTGAAACTTTGATGCACCTTCATAACATATTGTTTGACTGCATTTTTGACCGCATCTTTACTATCAAATTCCATGCCAACATATAATTCTTCACCAATATTAAAGGTCGACGGAAACTCTAAACCGTAAATGTCCTCCTCATCAGGATAACTCCAGTTGATATTGTTATAATGCATAGCATCATTCCAAAATGGATTTTCAATTCGTTGTGCACCTAACAGTTCAAAATAAAAATTCAAATCATACTTATTTAGCATTAAATGGAATTTCCATCAAATAATAAATGTATTGTCTAATTTTTTTGTACAGCAAATTATACCTTCTTCTGGGTGAACAATCCTTACTGGTTGAGGAATGTTGGTGACTTCATCGTCGGTATCAGATACACCGTCAACACTGTCATCTTCGTCTAAAGACTCTTCAACGTATGAGTTAGACACAAGATAATCATCATCATCATCATCATCATCGTCTTCGGCAATATGTAAATTGCTCATATTTGTTGTCGGTTGCGTCTCGTCATTAGATAAATAATTTCCACATGATGTAAGCGAATTTGCAGAATGAAACATTGAACCACCAGCCACATCCTTTTCTATGTACAATTCAAGAACTGACATTTGTTCTTGTTGTTTAAAACTTTCCAACATCGTTTCAACGTCTTCGTCATCACAAATTTGCAAGGCAATATATTTTCCTGACACTAAAAATCTACAACTAATAGCAGAAATAATTTCATTATTTTGTAACTTTACCTTGTCTCCAATTTTTTTCTTTAAAGTATTGAAACTAATTCCACGTTTAATCTGAATGACTTTTTTACTGCCTTCGAATATTACACCATCATTATCTTCATATACCCTTCCATTGAAATACAACACTGTTATAACTGAATTCATCGTCTACCTACAAAAACAATATTTTAACACATCAAATAATTTATAAAATGGGTATGACAACAAAAAAATTGCTTGAACTTCAAAATAAAACTTTATTTTAAAAAAATAAATTCACTTCAAATCAATTTCACATTAAGACACTTTAAATAATTAACATGTAGTAATTTTAAACTAATCAAGATGTAATCAAAATTATTATCTTTAAATAAATTAAACGTCAATACACTTAAATAAGACAAACAATTTTATAAAACTTAAAATCCTAACTAATAAAATGTAATCACACAAAAGGTTATTTTATTGGAAATTCACATTCAATTTTTGTTTTGAAAAAAATTAATTAACCATTTCAAGATATTAATTAAAGACAAAATAAAATACATCATACTTCATATTGGATTAGTGTCGCTTTATACTATTGTATAAGAATTGAGAATGGCATACTTCATACTTCATATTAGTGAAAATGGCTTTTAAAGACAAAATAAAATACATCATACTTCATATTAGTGAAAATGGCTTTTGCATGATCTAAATTACACGAGCCTCCAATTTCTTGCAGAAATGATGATTTCACACTTTCAACGAATGTGTTCACTTTAATTATGAGGAAAAAGAGAAAGGAAAGAAGCAAATAAATTAAAGTAAAAAATAAATATCATAATTAATGTTATAAATAAAAAAAGGACAAAAAAGGATGTTAGACGGTTATAATAATTGAGCTGTGAAAAATTAAGATTAAAATTTTAAGTATGTTTGAAAATTGGAAAAAAGGGGGAAGAGCAGAAAGAAAATAGCGGACATACAAGGTTTATATTTATTTGGATGTTTCCAATTTATAAGGAGGAAAAATAGAGAGCTAATTAATTTAAAACAATCAATAATAACGTGAACTTATAATTTCATTTTTTTTACAACCATCTTTAATTATTAAAATCTAATATAATTAACTTAATATATTTTTCTCCTTAAAAATTTTCAACTTGGAGGAACTTAAATATATATAAGAAAGGATTTAATAAAAGTCTCAATTTACTGATCTCCCATATTTTTCTAAAAGTCCTTGCCAAAGATTATACTAATTAGGACTTACAGGGTGCTAAGAAATAAATTATAATATTAAACAATTTTTATTAACAAATAAATTATTACAACTTCATATTAAGAAATAAATTACACTCAAAATACTTACTTCAAATAAATATGATGCTATAAATATTTTTAATTTTAAACACAGTTAAAAGTAAAATATTAAACAATTTTTATTTTACATACACAAATTTTTAATATTGATAAAAAAAATTTAATTTTCCATACACAATTTTTAACATACATAATATTTATCAATTTACTTAAACTCATAAACAAAGTTTCAACACACACGAATAGGCATATAACATATAAAACTAATTTATAAAAAAATTAAATCAACAGAATATTGATCAAATTTAAACGAAGCTAACAGTGTTTGGACTTTCAACAAAATGCTTGCTAACAGTGCTTGGTTGAGACTTTCAAACCTTGAAATAAACTTTGAAGATTGATAAAATTAAATGAAGCAAATCTGGACAATTTTGAAAACCTCTGAAGAACGCACTAAAATTCGAAGCACTCAAATGGTGAGTTTTATAAACACTAAGCAGAATATAAAGGCCCAGGAGGTGCAAATCGCCATTGAAAGGGGCGATTTCCATGTGTGCAAATCGCCAAACCAAATGGCAACTCTCCCCTAAGCCCAAAAAGTAAAAAAACCAGCTGCAACTGCGTCCTGCACGTCCTGCAATGTCTGCAACCCTAACTCGTAGCCTGTCTGAAATCGCCAGTCAAACCTGCGATTTCAGCACAGCCTTGAAATCGCCAGCTCTGCTGGCGGGACGCGCCTTCCCCTGATATCGCCAGCACCAGCAGCGGCTTGCTATATCCACGTGTCCCGTCCTCACGAAATCGCCATTGAAGCTTGCGGTTTGCATGCACAATCCATGCAAACCACGTACAAAACAGCACCATGGCGGAATAAGTTTCAAAACGATCCCAAATGGGGAATAAGTTTGCAAAAGGACCCCAAATGGGGAAATTTGCCCCACTAAAACTCGAGCTTGGCTAACATACTTGAGTCCCACGAGTCTAGCAGCCCAAATTTGAAGATTTTGTATTTTCTTGCAAAAACGGTCTTTCCATAATTGAAGCAATGAGATTTCGAAAGGGAGTTGCTACGTGCACCCAGCATTATTACTGGGGCACCCAGCAAACAGTGAAATGGCGAAACTGCCCTTCAGCAATTCTTCTTACGGAAGAAGATTCTTCCGGAAACTTTTCCGGAAGAACCTTCTTCCGGAAGAAGAATTTGTGTCTTCCGGAAGTACTCACAGACAACTTCCGGAAGAACGTCATCCGGAATGTTTCCGGAAGAAGCTTCTTCCGGAAGATTTCCATTGTCTTCCGGAAGAAGCTTCTTCCGGAAGTTAGTTTTTTTTTTTAAAAATATTTTATTTTGTAATAATTTACTTTTAATTGCATAAACTAATTTATAAAATAATTAATACTATTATACATAAATAATTAAATAATTAGTGAACGTAATTATGACTAATATTTATAATTTGTTTTTTACGCGCATGTCAAATATTAATTTAAACCATAAAAATTAATTAATTCGTAAATTTTATTAAAAATATAAATTATTTACTATGATAACATTTAATTTCTATTACAAAAGTTAATACATACTAAAAAAATTATTATTATTTTATAACAAAATGAAGAAAAAAGAATTTTCATTTTATAATAATAAGTAAAAATAAAATAATATTTAATGCGTATGTAATGACGATTTTGCCCTTGTGTAAATTTCTTTAAATTAACGTGTTGAGGCTGTGTTTTACTGCGCTTTCTTTGTTTCTTCTTCCGTTTGCTTTGTTTGTTTCTTCCGTTTGCTGTTGTTTCGGTGGTGGTCCCTTCTGCAGTCCGTTGGTGGTCCCGTGAAGTGAAGTATTTGAAGATTTGGTGGTCCCGTGTTTCGTATTTGAAGTTTTATTAGTGGCTGTTGTTCCTATTTCGTCGGAGGTACGCATTTATTTCGTTTTCCGGTTAGTTTGTAGAGAAGAAAAACAGTAAAAAGTGTATCCGGAAGAAATTTTAGGCACAGAAGGAGGAAGGTCCGGAATGACCACTTCCGGAAGAAGGTCTTCCGGAATGTTAAATTATTAGCATTTTTTTATTTCTGTTTTATAATTTATATATATATATATATATATATATATATATATATATATATATATATATATATATATTTCTGTTAGTTAATAATAATTTTTTTATTTTATAATGGTATATATATATATATATACCATTATAAAACAAAAAAATTATTATTAACTAACAGAAATATATATATACCATTATAAAATAAAAAAATTATTATTAACTAACAGAAATATATATATACCATTATAAAATAAAAAAATTATTATTAACTAACAGAAATATATATATATATATTTCTGTTTTATAATTTTTTTTATTTCTGTTTTATATATGTTGTGGATTATTGATTTAATTAGGTATAATGGTATAATATTAAATGATTTAGGTAACTTAAATGTATAATGGTACAAAAATGTTTTATTAGTTGTTTATTATAGTGATAAGTTTAGTTTAAGTAAATAATGTAGTTATAAATTTAGAATATATTTGTATTAGTTGTTAGTTAATAAGTAGTCAATTTATCGATGTGGTTATATGATAATTTTAATATAGTCGTGTATGATGCATATGTGCTATTAATATGTTTGTTATTTAAGGTGTAGTAAATTTTTGGATGTGGTTATATGATAATTTGAATGTACTTGTGTATGATGCATATGTCCTTAAGATGGACGAAGATCAATGGAGGTATGACTTTGCGATGTCACAAGAAGTTCATATGGATTATGATTATGATAATCAAGAAGAATGTGGAGTGAATGAACCACATGTCGATTGTTCAAATGCTTTTAATACATCTCAGGTAATCATAGATAATTTGAGTCATTGGTTGAATTGATGGTTTGTATGAAAATTAATATGTTAGGGTTGCGTTGTAGGTATTCGCTACTCGAGATGATGTTTTGCAATGGGCTCGAACAGTTGCCCATGAAAATGGATTTGTTGCAGTGATTATGAGATCTGACACAGAGACCGGTAGCAGAGGAAGAAGTTCATTTGTGTTAATTGGGTGTGAAAGGAGTGGTACGTACAAGTGTAGAAATAAAGAATTCGTTAGAAAAGACACCAGGAGTAGGAAATGTGGTTGTCCCTTCAGGCTTCGTGGGAAACCAGTGCGTGGAGGGGAAGGTTGGATGGTGAAGTTGATCTGTGGGATTCATAATCATGAATTGGCGAAGTCCTTAGTTGGACATCCATACGCCGGGCGATTGACTAAGGAAGAAAAGAAAATTATTGCTGATATGACAAAGTCGATGGTGAAACCGAAAAACATCTTGCTAACGTTGAAGGAACACAATGCCGACAGTTACACCACGATAAAGCAAATTTACAATGCAAGAAGTGCATATCGTTCTTCAATAAGAGGAGCTGATACCGAAATGCAGCATCTGATGAAGCTTCTCGAACGTGATCAATACATTCATTGGCATAGATTGAAGGATGAAGTTGTGGTGCGTTATCTGTTTTGGTGTCACCCAGATGCAGTAAAGTTATGCAATGCATGTCATCTAGTGTTTTTTATAGACAATACCTACAAAACAAACAGGTACAGACTCCCACTACTTGACTTTGTTGGAGTGACACCAACGGCGATGACATTCTCTGCTGGGTTTGCATATCTGGAGGCTGAGCGTGTTAATAATATTGTGTGGGCTTTGGAACGATTTCGAGGCCTATTTTTAAGACACGATCGCCTCCCTCTTGTTATTGTCACTGACAGAGACCTAGCACTGATGAATGCAGTGAAAACTGTGTTTCCCGAGTCTACTAATTTGTTGTGCAGGTTTCATATCGATAAGAATGTGAAGGCGAAGTGCAAATCTTTAATCGGGGAAAAAAAAGCGTGGGACTATGTAATGGATAGCTGGGGTACTTTGGTTGATTGTCCGTCCGAATACGAGTTCCATGAGTCGCATCAGAAGTTTCAAGTTGCTTGTTCGCCTTGGCCGATGTTCGTTGACTATGTTAACGACACATGGATTATCCCCCACAAGGAAAAATTTATTACAGCATGGACGAATAAGGTCATGCACCTAGGCAACACAACAACAAACAGGTATCAACAACTGATTTTATTTTTTAGTAACGATTAATATTAAATGGTATTTAATTGTTGTATATTTTCATGTTTGTTGTGTATTTTAAATGTAGGGTTGAATCATCTCATTGGGCTCTCAAAAGAGTACTACAAAATAGCGTTGGAGACCTATGTAGTGTTTGGGATGCCATGAACAACATGATCACGCTGCAACACGTCGAAATTAAAGCATCCTTTGAAACCAGTACGCATGTGGTTGGCCATGTATATAAAAAAACCTTATACAAGAGGCTTCTTGGGATGGTTTCGAGGGATGCTTTAAATCAGATTGCTTCTGAGATTGACCGTCTACGTTATCTCGGCAACAATCTCTCTTCTTGTGGTTGTGTGATGAGAAGCACGCACAGGCTTCCTTGTGCATGTGAGCTTTCTGGGTATACTGCTAGGAGCATCCCATTGGAGTCAGTCCATCTTTTTTGGAGGAGACTTTGCTTTTCAGACCAAGGGTTATGTGAGACGGAAGTCACCATCAAGGAAGAAATAGAGGTCATATCTAAAAGGTTTGATGAACTTGATGTGGCTGGCAAAGTAACTCTGAAGAGTAAACTTCGAGAAATCGCATACCCTGATCATAACTCTATGTGCCCTCCTCCGTCAAAGGTGAACACTAAAGGTGCACCGAAGAAACCGATGAAAAGAAGTCAAACATCCACAAAGCGTGATCCGTCTTACTGGGAGTATGTTGATGCTTTTCATTCTGTTCAAAGCAGCAACTCTCCAGTGAAACGAAGTGCATCATGTTCTCAACCGCGTCAGCCAACAAGGATCATCCCGATGTTGGATCAATTTGCGTCATTCTTTCAAGGTTTCATTCGTGACGTTGTGGATGTGAAAGAGGACGGTAACTGTGGATATCGGTCCATTGGCGCTTTATTAGGTATGGGGGAAGATTCGTGGCCATTAGTGCGTAATGAATTGCTTAAAGAACTTGGCAGGTGGTCGCATGAGTACATGAACCTCTTCGGTGGCACAAAGAGATTTGAACAATTAAAGTTGTCCCTACTTGTTGATGGCTTTTCAAAGGTATGTTTTTAGGTTAATTTTTTTTAATAACAATGTTTAAATTACTTACATGTGTATGTTTGGTTCATTCAGGTTAGTGTGGACAAGTGGATGGATATAACAGACATGGGATATGTGATTGCTTCACGGTATAATGTAATCCTTGTATCGTTGTCCCAACAACAAAGCATGACATTTTTCCCTCTTAGAAGTCAACCACCACCTGACTCTTCTGGCCACCGCATCATATGTGTCGGTCACGTGTTTGGAAATCATTTTGTTCAGGTACATTGAATATAGTTAGTGTAACAATTACGCAATGACTTCGCTGGTTCGTTTGGCACCGTCAGCGCATGATATAATGTTTGTTCATGTACAACATGTTTATTTGAAAGACCATTGTCCGTTGCCGCCCCCAGCGCTGTTGTGGTCAAGCAATTGTTATTCTCAGGCAAAGCAATGGACAATTCCATATATTAGTAGAATGCAGCAATACACAAGCTTGATGTCATTCAAAACACACTATGTAGACCTAAATGAAGACTAAACATTGTTTATTTAATTGTATTCATTATGCGATATAATTTGTTGTAACCCGTTACTAACCAATTAATATTATCAACTACTCGTTTGGTTAAGCAAGGAAATTGTTGGTCCAACAAAAATCATTTACGCGTGCAGCATACATCATTGTCATAATTGACAACACATAATGACATGCATGCGTATTACAGTTTGAGCGTGACAACACATTGGCTGACTTCAGTACACATTTTGAAACTAGCAGTCGCTCGACAACACATTGGTTGACTTGACTACACATTAGCGACAACACATTGGCTGACTTGACTACACATTTACGCGTGTCTATTTTTTTGTAAACAAAGTTAAACAAAGGCTCGGTCACAACCATCTATATATATGGCAGACTAGGCTACTAAATCACACAATATCTTGCTTTCAAATAATCTCCCAACTGATACACAAACTATGACATTTCTAGGAGAAACTAGCAGTCAGACGATTGTCAACTCAAGGTTGGCTTTCATTTATCCAAATGGATCGATTATTCACAATGATACTGGGGTTTACTTCCAAACTTCAACTCCGGTGCCCATTCGAGTACCAAATAGGTGTGATTTTGCAAGCCTAAAAACCAGAATACACAATACCCTTCAGCTATCCAACAAACAATTTTTGGATGAAATTCACTACCGGAAGCCATTCACCGATACAGGTAACCAAATTCGCTTTGAGTGTATCAAATTGATAAATGATGACGATGTCAACACAATGTTAATGTGTAATGATCAATTTTCTTGTGTTGGTCCGATTGAGTTATTATGCACCGTTGGAAGAACACCAGATGGAATAATAAACTTACTTGAACGCACTATGCCTCGTATTCATGACGCGATCCTGTATTACAACGGGAAATGGAACATGCCACCGCAGAACAAATTTGTTGGATGCGCACTTATGTTTTTTATGTAATTCTTACAAACATGGGTACATGAACATGGAAAAAGGGTTCACTTATGAATTATTAATCATTTTAAAAACTTTTATTTTTTATGTAATTCTTACAAACAAAACTCATGATTCTAGGTTCCCTTTTTTAAAAAATAAATTTAAAACAACCGTAAACTTCGCTTAAGGACCACAAACAATCGGAATAACAAACTATATTATAAAATAATAAACTGTGCAAAACACGTCAACTATATTAAACAAAAACTGTAATAATTACAAATATTCATGTCAACTACAACACAACAAAATAAATACAATGATCAATGGTCCGTGCGGCGCCTCTGACGAGCCCTGACCGTCCCATCAGCACTGGGTCCCCCTCTCGCGATCGTCAGGCAGTCCTGCATAATGTCATATAACTCTGTGCCTGCAGTGACTATCCTAAGGTTGAGCACACGCTCCAACCTCTGTGCAATCGCCTCATATCCCTCGTAATCATCCTGTCAAAGTCAGTAAAAACATTTATTATGAAATTCAAAATAAACAACAACTCATAAAACATTAAACGCGCAAATAATCTTACCACATATGGAGGGGGGTCAAATGCCACTGGAACCTGGGGGCTGGGCGACTGTATGTAGTCCTCAGGGTCTGCAGCTGGTGCATCCCTCTGCTGGTCAGCTGCCTGGGTCGGTGTCATGAAAGGGTGAGATATGCGGAAAAACCACTCAATGTAATCCGCAGATACCTGCCCAGGCACTAGACAAGGCTGACCCGCAGGTAGTAAGTGATCCGCAAACTCCATCCACCTGTCATCTATCTGATCGTGTGACAATCGTGCACTAACAGGCGGCGGAGGGATGCTCTGGATGTAACCGAACTGGCGTACCACCCTCTCCGGTCGAACTGTGACGATCATAGGACCCCATCTGAGCTGACCCTGGAACGATGAAATCTCCTGAAACGCCCTAACACCCTGATGCTCCGTGTACGGCAACCAGGACACATCTGTGACGGTCAAACCATCACAACGTGCCCTGTAGGGTGCTCCTGTGATGCCTTTCATGTGCGCCTTCGACGTCAACCACCGGGAAGCACGTGGGGACGTCTCCTGGTATGTATCGTCAGTCACGCACTGATGCACACTAGGGAAGTGCTCATAGATCCAACACTACACAATAATTGAGGTTAACATAACATAAAAACATGTTTAAATCATAATCGAACCTAACATATTAATAAACACAAAATTTACCTGAAGTAGCGTCAAGTACCCCGCAAGCTGTCGGGTGGTGGTCCTACAAGCCTCATCTAACTGGTCATACATATGAACCAGCGCGGCAACCCCCCAAGCGTAACCACCACTGTGAGCGAGGTCCCGGAAAGCGTCAAGGTGGACCACATGCACGTATGTTGCACTCTTATTAGCAAAAAGAGTGCAACCAACAAGGTGCAGCAGATAAGCGCGAGCTGCGACAATCCACCGCTGGGCCTGACATCTGGTCTCATAAATGTCACGAACCTATCCTAATCGTACATATGCTCCACGTGTGAGTGTTGTCTCGGCTCTGGCCTCATCCTCAGACACTTCCAGCAACTCCGTAAGCAAGAATCTGGCCTCCTCCGTAGAAAGAGCGTGGAAACTGTGCAAGGCGCCAGTGATGGGCAAATGTAGGATGGACGACACATCGTCCAATGTGATCGTCAGCTCTCCTACAGGAAGGTGGAAGGTGCTAGTCTCACTCTGCCACCTCTCCACAAATGCGGATATAAGTCTAGGATCGCCAGTAATAACTGAACAATCTATCAGTGGACTTAATCCTGTGGCAGCCACCAGGCCTTCAATCTCAGGCACTGACCTCCCAATCAGTGTCACCTTCCTCCCATGTGACACTAACTTCAAATCAGGACGTTCCTGATTTGAAGTACAAATTATACAATTATTAAAAAAAATTAATCATAAACAAACAAATAAACAATGACAAATAATTAACAAATTAAAATACCTGTCCACTCCACATGGCATGTGCAACATGCTCGGCAAATGATGTGAGCACTGACGGGTCTCGTGGACCACCAAGGAATCCCTCTGCAGCATCATCACCATCTGACCCCTCACCACTATCAGCACCCTGTGCGTCCACACGCATCTCAGGTGCCTCCGTAGGCTGCTCAGGGACATCATCAGTCATGTCAGCGACGTCCTCAGTCATATCACGTCCCTCCGTAGTCATCTGATAAACGCGTAGTCTACGGGCTGAGGCAGTAGGCCTACGCCTCTCAGGAACATCGCCAGCATCATCGTCAGCAGGTCTATCTCTGCCTACAACTCTACCTATGGCACGACCTAAACTTCGTGTTCTGGCCATGATCTGTAAATCATGTCGAACACGTATTTCTTTCGGTCAAAATATACACAATTTTCTTTATAAAAAAACAACTTTATTTATAAACAAATAAGACTAACTTGAATCAAATTATTTTAAAACATACACAACCTAATTTTTTTAAAAAAGTTTAAACAACTTCATTTATAAAAAAAAACACAACTAAATTATTTAGTAAACATCCACAAGTTAATTTTTTTTTAAAAAAATAAACAACTTCAATTATTTATAAAAGAAACACAACTAATATAAAAATAATTCATTACTAAACATCCACAACTTAATTTAAAAAAAAATTAAACAAACTTCATTTATAAAAAAAAACACAACTAATGTAAAAAAAAATTAATTAGTAAACATCCAACTCTTAATTTAAAAAAAAAAATACGAAACTTCATTTTTAAAAAAAAAACACAACTAAATTACTTAGTAAACATCCACAAGTTATTTTTTTTTTAAAAAAAATAAACAACTTCAATTATTTATAAAAAAACACAACTAATATAAAAATAATTCATTACTAAACATCCACAACTTAATTTAAAAAAAAATTAAACAAACTTCATTTATAAAAAAAAACAACTAATGTAAAAAAAATTAATTAGTAAACATCCAACTCTTAATTTTAAAAAAAAATAAGAAACTTCATTTCTAAAAAAAAACACAACTAAATTACTTAGTAAACATCCACAAGTTAATTTTTTTTTTAAAAAATAAACAACTTCATTTATAAAAAAAAACACAACTAATATAAAAATAATTCATTACTAAACATCCACAACTTAATTTAAAAAAAAAAATTAAACAACTTCATTTATAAAAAAAAATACTTCATTTATAATCAAATAAACAACTTTATTGATAATAAAATAAAAAAATTTATTTATAGACAAAAAAAACAACTACTTTCAAAATATATAATTAGTAAACATACACAACTAAAATTATATATACAAATAAAACAATAATAGGAAAAAAATATTTCCAAACATACACAACTTTATTTATACAAATAAACTACTTCATTTATAAAATAATACATAAGTAATTTTAAATTAAATAATTAGTAAATTAGTCAACTAAAATGATATAAAAAATAAACTAAAACAATTAACAAAAACAATTAACAAAAAAAATATTTTTTTTAAAAAAAAATAATTTAAAACACTACTTCCGGAAGAAATACTTCTTCCTGAACAATTCCGGAAGAAGACTCTTCCGGAAAGTGCTTCCGGAACCTTTGAAAGGTCATCCGGAAGAACCCTCTTCCGGAATGTTTCCGGAACAAGTACATCTTCCAGAAACATTCCGGAAGAGGTGTTCCGAGAGTTTTCCGGAAGATCTGTTCTTCCGGAAGTCGTTTCATTACCTCCGGAAGAACCCTTCTTCCGGAAATCTTCCGGAAGATCTTCTTCCGGAAGTTCCGGAAGAACCCCTAACGGGTCTTCTGGAAGGCTCACCGTCACCAAGCTTCCGCCATTTTTTCCGGCGTCCTCTACCCTAAGGTTCATCTACCCTATGGTTCAACTAACCTACCCTAAATGCTACACATACAATGCAAAACAAAAGGAAAGCTAAGAAGAAGGCCACCTACCTCGAATGCAAATGGAAGACAAGCCTCGCGGAGAAGATGAAGCCGGAGAAGCCTCGCGGAGAAGAAGAGAAGAAGACAGAATGCTTTTTCGCGGAAGAGAGAAGAGAGGAGAAAAGCTTTTTCGCGGAAGAGAGAAGACAGAATGCTTCCGAAAGAGGGATAAAGTTTTTTATGTTTTTAAATGAAGGGCAAAATTGACCTTTCAATAAATTGCTGGGTGCACCAGCAATATTGCTGGGTGCACCTAGCAACTCCCATTTCAAAATTGATAAGTTTTTTGTGACAAAAGCAATATGTGTTCTAAGAAAATATGAACTTTTTTTTTTATCTAGGAAGAGAATCTTATGTTAGAGATAAATATGAAAAGGATATTTTGTAAAAACAAATAGCTTTTCAAATAAGAGATAAATTTAAAGAGAATCAAAGATATATTTGAAATATATCTAAGATTAATCTAATCTTAATCTATTTTTTTCTATCTTTATGCAAAGCCTAAGTCCACTCATAAAGCTCAATGCACCAAACATAGAGTATAAAAGCTTGTCAAGAGCTTTAGTATACAAGTCTAGAAAACTACTGAAGCTAAGTGCCAAGTAGCTTAGATCATTGATGTGTCTAAGAGTGAGAAAGATAGTGTTAGGTTCTTAAGAGAGTTGTTATTCCAACTATGGAGAACTACAGTTAGCAAGGTGTCACTCAAGGCATTAGTTCTCAAGGGATTGTTACTCAAGGTGTTAGATCTTGAAGGGTTGTCATGAGAAGAAATGGTGATGTCCCTTAAAGGTTGTCGGTGTGCAGACATAATCAACTTAGAGGGTCTAGGTTTAGGGTTTAGAGAATTGTATCATTTTGGGTTGTTGCGGTGCATATGTAATCAACTCAATCTCTGTATTGATGAGCTTAAGTGTTGAATATAGGGTTCTAAGAGGGGTTGTCATTGTGCATACATAATCAACTTCATCCTTGTAATTGCTATGCTTGGTGGAAAATCTTAAGTTGTGGCTTGAGTACTGGATGTATGCCAAGTTGACTGAACCAATACAAAATTCACTAGAGCACTCTCTTCTAACCCTTATCTCTTTATATTGTGTTTATCATCTACTAAGTAGATTTGATATCTTATATGTGATAGACTTAGGGTTAGAGTAATACTAGGATAATACTAGCACAACTATAGGATACCAAACAAGTATTATCTTTCTTATTATGTCAAAGTAGAATTGAATATATATTCTTAAAAAATTAGATATATTCAATTTCTTTGGAACTAAAGTTGGGCGCAAATGATTTTCATAGTAATTGAATCCCCCCCCCCCCCTCTCCTGAGTTATTGAGACTACTTGGTTAAGAAAAATGTGACCCAAAGATAGCAATCCAATCATGAAATAGTTGTTGTGATTTGATTTAGAGTAGTGTGATAAGGAACCCTTTTGTTTGAGAATTGAAGTTGATTCTTGAAGTAACAAATATATGCAAGATTGTTGGTAGAGTAACATCTTGGAGTTTTGTACTCCAATATTTGTTGCAAATGGACCTTTTACAAGTGTCATTATTGGATTTGATTTTATTTGCAATACTTTGAAGATGAATTCTTTTTGGGCTTCCCATAAGAATAGGAATTCTAAGGTAACTAAAAGGTAATAGGTCAGGAGAAAAGCCACAAATTAGTGAAATTCTATTTTGAGAAAAGGAAGAAACAAAAAATTTGACATAACTAGTTATATATATATATATATATATATATATATATATATATATATATATATATATATATATTACAGTTATATAATTACAATTATGTCATTATAATAAAATAGGCTAAATTACTCATATGGGTTTTTAACTTTATTAGGTTGTAATTTGGTCCCTTGTAAAATGGTTCGTTAGCATTGATTGTTTAGATTTTGGAGCATGATTTTAAAAAAATTTATTCAACATGAAATTTGTCCCTTTAGATTCAGCTGCATGAAACCTATGGAACCTAACTAATGTTTGGACCAAAAATAACATAAACAAGATAAAATTAGAGGAAAATGTGTCACAAGAGTCTTCAAAAAACTGGAAAAACTCCTAAAATCAAATCAGGCAAAAAATTGCTCATAAGACTCAATTTTTACACAATTTTATAATGTTTATGTTTGAACATTAATTGAGTCATATAGTTTCCATAAGTGAATCTAATGAGATAAATTTCACATATTGAATCAATTAAAAATAGATTCAAAATCAAGCTCCAAAATAAAAAAAAAATACCAGTATTTCAAAAAGGATAATATGCTATAAAAGACATTATTACTTAAGAGACTATTTTACAACTTTTCATAAATAAGATACCAAATTGTAGGCGAAGGCAATAGTAGACCACCTAATAGGTGATTTACTGTGGATCATTATTTTTAGGTTTAAATAGGTTTTTAGTCCCTCAATGTTGAGGCATATTTTTTTAGTCCTTTAACTTCAAAACTACTTTTTTTCCCTCAATTTTTTTGTAAAAAAAAACTCTTTTTAGTCCTTTTCCCAAATTGTCATTAGCAAATGCCAAATAGGGTCTTACATTTTTTAATTAAAATTTAGAAATGTAATTTTTGGCGGTTCAAAATCGTCAGAATCATTTAAATCAAAAATAAAAAAAATAAAATCATGAAATTGTCTAGTTATCCTCATAAATCTCTAAACTTCAAATCAATCTGTAACTTGGTAACCTCAAAATCCCCTTCATCTTCTATTTGGAATCTTTGACCCTTGCTCCCAATCCACACACATAGGGGAAGGTCCAACGTCGACTCCCTTGTCGATGTCAAAGGTGCTGAACCAAACGAGGATTTCTTCTTCGGGTTGTGGATCTCAGTGGCGTAGCGTCCCTATGGCATTTCTTGAAACCTTTATGGTAGATATGTTGGCTAGTGGAGTGAAGGTTGTTTACTCCTTGACAAACATACCAATTTGTTCAAGTAGTAATTGGGTCCGCAAGATCGAGTGTTGAGTCCGCGAGGACTTTGCTTGTACTCATAGTGTATATATATATATATATATATATATATATATATATATATATATATATATATATATATATATATATATATAATTTTTAAACAGTTGATGAATCAAATTGAATCTTGTTCATTGATTACGCATAAGTATAAATTGATGGAAATTAACTACAAAGCAAGGAATGTGCAAAGGTAAGAAAACAAATACTCAGAGTTGTGAAATGACGTTACTGATAAGTTATGAGACGTGTTGGGGGCTCAGCCTACCAGAACTACTCTTGATGCAATCATAATTCATTTTTCTCTATTTAACATTAAAATGATTATAACCCACATCCACTAAATTACTCTAACCATGATCCCTCAAGTGAGAGAGCCTATATCACCTAATAACACTTCTATCCCTTAAGAGTTATATCAAATAATTTGCATTACGAGCAAAGATGCATAAATCAATTTAAATAATACCATTTTATTCCTAGATATGAATCACCTAGATGGTCTTTCCAAGTTCTTAGAATATGAACATTTCCAAATGTCTAAATCCTAAAACATTACATGAGAATGGATGATCAGACCACAGACATGATAATAAGTACAAAAAAGAACAATAATATCAACATAACATTAAATAGATAGTTAGAATGATTACATCAAGAGAGTTTGATTTGAAAAACTCCAAAACAATAATGGGTTTATCACATTGAAGTGTTTTGAATGAATGAATGAATTTGTTTTCAACATATTTTCCCACTTCATGGCTAATCAGAACCGCCTTTATGCGCTTAGTGCGATACTCGCGCTAAGCGCACATGTCTAGCTAGATTAAGTGACCATGTGCTAAGTCGTAGGATGCGTACTTAGTATGCTTGCACGTGACAACTGGCTTCCAATGTGGCTTATTGCGCTAAGCGGGCTTCTTGGGCTGAGCGATCTTGATGTGCTAAATAAGGCTATTATGCTGAGCGCGATATTCCAGTTCTTCAGTCCTCTTCCAAACCTCTGTTGTATCTCTACAAAAAAAATACAACAAAAATGACTATAATTTGATCAACTTTAGCATCTTCTGGATAAAAACTCAGAAGAAGCTAAGTTCCTATTGTTTTAACACAAAAGAAGCAATAAAAGAGAAGGAAATTACAAATTTGCTATATGATTTCAATATACAAATAACGTATGCATAACACTTATCAAAGGTGAAGGGTTGTATGTGGGATGTTCCTTTGTCTCTGGCAACCACACCACCTCCGTTGATTTTAGCATCTCCAACAGGTTCACTATCATCCTTATATGTACTGCCATGCGTTTACAGTTCCACCGATGTGCCCTGACGCCACCTCCATCGGTGTCGTTATCACCATGTTCGCCATATGGACCAACCATGACTCAACAAACAACAACATAGATTGCATTTCCCTTGACGCATATCATACTGCCAACCAAAGCCTTTTTTGTGCTTTGAGATTATCAAATTGGTCCTTCATTTGTATAGTATAAGATAATAATATATGAAGGCACAAATTGAGAGTTTAGGAAGATCTAATTTTTCTTTTCTTGAGTTTTGCTTTTGCCTATGGAGGTTAACCATTTAGGCATCTTGATGGAGGTGATTTGGGGATTATTTTGGGTTTAGAGATTTTCTAAAGTTAAAGTTGAAATCCTCATGTTTTTATTTTTTTTTATTTTTCTTTTAAATGATTATGAAGGTTTAGAATCATGGAAAATGCAAAAAATTATTCCTTGTTTGGCACATGCTATTGGTGTTTAGGAAAAAGACTAAAAAGAGTATTTTGTATGTTTGAAGGACTAATTTTTTTAAACTCAAATTTAAAAGACAAAACACATATTTAAGCCTTATTTTTAACTGGAGGATGAATCATGTTATTGTAGAACTCTCCACACTAGATCTTCAACCCTTCACACTCTGAACACCATTCGTCATTGTCGGAGGGGATTTCTGGTGACGATGTTTCAATTTTTTTTCTTCCTCCCTTTTCGTCGCCTCGCATCTCACGCCCCTCCAATCCCAATTACTAATACCCTATCATCAATATATATCCACTAAATCTCTAAGTCATGTCAAGAAACAAAGAGAGGCACTGCTTTGACAAGACTTCGCATAATTGGATCTACTACGATGAAGACCACCTTCCACAATGGTGTGCCTTGTGTGTTGGAACGACAAATCTGTTTGCAACAAGTACAGATCTATTCTTGAAGCAAAAAAATGCGAGGACTATGTCGATGAAGGTGAAATTCGAAAGGGTTTGGGTTTAAGTCACGTTGGGAAAAGTGGGACTAAGGCTGGATTTGCCATCTCAACAGTGGTACACCCATCGTAGATGGTGGAGGTGATGAAGGAGTTTCAAAGGAGGAAAGGGAACTACTGATTCTGTGAGAGCTGGTGCCATAGTTCATCTAGATCTGGTGTGTTGGGGGCATAAAGATGCGGTGGTCGTTGTGTTAGTGGAAGGGCTACTAGAGACATAAAGGGAAAAAAAAACTATATGCCATCTTCAAAGTCGTTAGAAATCGCTTTCAACCATGACAAATGGTGGTCGAAGGGATTAGAGGGGAGTTACATAGAGGATGCACGAATCTCGCGGGGATCATCCTATGGTAATAAGATTCATCCTACGATTAGGAATAATGATCTATATTTAGACTTGGGCAAACGGGTTCAGGCCTGTGGGTTACCTGCAAAACCCACAGCCCACATGGTATACAAGCCTTATTCTTTTGAGCATGTTCAAAAAGCGGGCTTTTTAGCCTGCCCCACATAACCTGCGGGTTTAACGGATTGTACCCGCAAGTCCCTTGGGTCCCACCGGTATTTTTATCTCTGCTAAAAAATAAAGTAGGGTGTGTGATTTAGCAAAAAATAGGGTGCATTAGTAAAACTAAAACTCCTAAGGCCCAGCTCTAGTTCACACAGATAGCTAAAGGCAATTGCTTGGGGCACCCAACATTTTTGCTGGGACACCTAGCAGTTTTTTGAAAATGTCATGGGTACTTTTGGTTATAAATAGCAGCATCTGTTTTACATTTCTTTAGCGCCTTTTTTTTCTGCAAAATCTCACTCCCTTAGTGTAGGTTGCTTTCGTTAGCTTCTGTTAGTCTCCTTCTAAAAGCATTTTTTTGTCCCCGATGGTGCACATGCGTTGTTCAAGAGTATACAGTGAAGTTGGGTCGTTATTCATTGTAGGAGAAGAAGAGGTACGCAAAAAAATTTAGAAATGTACAGATTGCTGATCCGTAAGGCTCATATAGATCATCAATCTGTATGGGTCATACAGATTGCCAATCTATATGGGCCATACATATTGCCAATCTATAGGTTTTAATTTTTTTTAATTGTAAATAAAATTTTTTGAATTATATATTTAATTTTTGTGTAGTGTAATTTTTTTTGTAATAGTTTTAGCAATTTTAGAAATATTGATTTGGTGATATTAGTTTATAGTGCTATAAAAAAAAATAAAAAAATGTATTTAGTAATTAAATTGGTAAAAAATGATAATATATATAAACTTTTTAAAATTTCTAAAACCAACATTAGATTGCTTAAAAATTAATTTAGTAATTAATTGAAAATAATTTAGTAATTAGATTGGTAAAAATATTAGATTGCTACAATAATTTTGTGTATACATTTAACTGGATTATGTATTTTAATGTTTATTACAGTGATTAATAATTAAGCAAATTTGGTATTTTATTGAATGATGTATTTATTAGAATTTATATGATATTTATTGAATGATATTTTAATGAAGATATGTAGTAAAAATGTAGTCTGTGGTTATATGATGTACAATACATTTGTTATTTTTGTATAGAGATATATTTGTGTTGATAACAAATGAGGTGATTGTATAATTTTTTTAGCTTGTATTTTTTTTATCATTGAATTTGTTAAATGTTTTATTAAGATGGACGAAGAACAATGGATGTATGATAATATCATGTCTAAAGAAGTTGATACGAATGTTGAAAATGAGGAAGATGTTGGCGTGAAAGTAGAACATGTTGATTGCTCTGATGCCTTTAATACTTCTCGGGTATTTGTCTAATTTGTTGTTGGTATAGTAATTATATTACGTAATTGTTTATTGATCTCAGACCTTTTTTGAATTGTGTTATAGTTGTTTGCTAGTCATGATGAAGTTTTACATTGGGCTCGATCGGTGGCTCATGATATTGGATTTGTTGTCGTGATAAGGAGGTCAGACACCAATAATGGTGTTAGAGGAAGGGCCTCATTTATTTCAATAACTTGCGAAAGGAGTGGTGAGTATAGGCCTAAGAAGAATGATTTGGTAAGAACATGCACTGACAGTAAAAAATGTGGATGGCCGTTTAAGTTGTGTGCGAAGCCAGTTTTTATGGGAGAAGGATGGTTGGTGAAGTTAATTTGTGGGGTTCACAATCATGAAATGAAAAATTCATTAGTTAGGCATCCATATGCGGGTTGACTGACTAAAGATGAGAAGATTGTTGTTACTAATATGATGAAGTCCATGTTGAAGCCAATAAATATTCTTTTGGCGTTAAAGGAGCACAATGCCAACAATTATACAACAATAAAAAAAATTTGCAATGCCAGACATGCTTACAATTCTTCCATAAGATAGAGTAACACCGAATGCAACATCTCATGATGATGCTTAATTGAGATCAATATATTCGCTCGCATAGGATGAAGGATGATAATGTTGTACGTGACTTGTTCTGGAGTCATCCTGATGTAGTAAAATTAACCAATTCTTGTAATTTGGTTTTCTTGATTGACAATACCTATAAAACAAATAGGTACAAACTACTATTGCTTGATATTGTTGGTGTTACACCAACAGGAATGACATTCTTCGCTGCTTTTGCTTACTTGGAAGGGGAACATCTTAATAATGTTGTTTGGGCTCTACAACGGTTTCAGGGTCTTTTCATGAGAGTTGATGCACTCTCCGGGGTTATTGTCGCCGATAGAGATTTGTCTTTGATGAATGTAGTGAAAACTGTATACCCGGATGCTATGAACTTGCTGTGTCGGTTTCATATTGACAAGAATGTGAAGGCAAAGTGCAAAACCCTGGTTGCTCAAAAGAATGCATGAGATTATGTCATGGAGGCTTGGGGGAGTTTGGTTGACTGTCCACGTGAGAGTTCTTTTGATGAGTACCTTAAAAACTTTGAAATGACTTGCTCTTTGTGGCCTATGTTTGTGGACTATGTGTGTCAAACATGGGTGATTCTGCACAAAGAAAAATTTGTGAAAGCATAGACCAACAAAGTGATGCATCTAGGAAACACAACCACTAACAGGTATGAATATTGTTTTTTGTTTGTGTTGATTTGTTTAAGTGTTGACTTAAATGAAAATGTTGTGGTTGTTTATACATTGTTGTATACTTCATTTGTAGGGTTGAGAGTGCTCATTGGTTATTAAAGAGACTCCTACAAAACTCCCTTGGTGACGTATGCAGTGTTTGGAAAGCAATGAACAACATGATGACACTTCAACACACTCAAATTAAGGCATCTTTTGAGACAAGCACGCACGTGGTTGGACATGTGTTTAAAGTTACCTTGTACAAAAAACTACTTGACATGGTATCAAGGTACACTTTAAATGAAATTGCTGTTGATTATGAGCATGTACCTTATGCAGGCAAAAACCCTTCATGTTATGGATGTGTCATCAGGAGTACCCACGGTCTTCCATGTGCATGTGAGTTGTCAAAATATGTTGTTGGCTCGATACCACTAGAGGTGACCATAACTGAGGAGATGGAAACAATATCGAAACAATTTGAGCAGATCGATGTATGTGGCAAAGTACATTTGAAGACAAAGTTGCGAGAAATTGCTTATCTTGATATGAACTTTATGTGTCCTCCTCCAGAGAAAGTGAAGACCAAGGGTACTTCAAAAAAACCACTAACCAAACAAAAAAAGTCACAAAAACGTGATCCATCTTATTGGGAGTATGTTGATGCGTTACACACTATGCAAAATAGTAATTCTTCAGTGAAACGTAATGCATCATCATCTGAGCAACAAATACATATACAAAATATTCTAATGTTAGATCAATTTCATCTGTGCAACCAGGATTCTATTGAAAAACATTATTGATGTCAAAGCAGATGGTAACCGTGGCTATCGGGAAATAATTGTCTTATTGGGTATGGGTGAAGAATCACGGTTGTTGATGCGCAACCATTTGCATAAAGAACTGACAAGCTGGTCGGAAGAGTATATCAACCTGCTTGGTGGCATAGAGATTTGAGGAATTAAAGTGTTCCCTACTTGTTGATGAATTATCTACGGTGCGTAAGTTTATTGTTATGTCACTTTTTCTTAAAATAACATTTAAGTAACCGCTATTTTTTGTCTGTTACATGTAGGTTACCATGGACAAGTGGATGAATATTACAAATATAGGATATGTCATTACTTCACAATACAACATGATTGTTGTTTCTTTTTCACGACAACAAAGCATGACATTTTTTCCTCACAGAAGTCAACCACCACCAGATTCTTTAGTGCATCGCGTAATATGCAGTGGCCCACCCCATACATATTGATCATGTGTATGGGAATCATTTTGTACAGGTGTTTGCATAAATATTACGTTAGTATAAATGTTGACAATGTTGTTGGTTATGTTACATTCAATCTGTTTGTCGTTATGTAACATGTTGTTTTACGAGACTATTATCCTTTACCACTATTGGCATTGTTGTGGAATACATATTGTCATAGTCAGATAAAGCAGTGGCTCACCCTATACATAGGTAGAATGCAACATTACACAAATTTGTCTAGACTAAAAATCGAATTTGTTGATTTTGGTGAAGAATGACGTTTCTGTAAATAATTATTTTGTTGACATTTGTAATTTTGTTGACATTTATGTAAATAATAATTTATTTCCACTAATTATTTTTAAAAGTTAGGACATAATTAAGTACTTTGAAAATAATAAAGATACAATTTCATTAGCGTATGAACACGAATTTAAACATTACATTAACTTACAACATAGTTGAAACAAACATAAAATGCACTAAAAACTACAATTAACTAATAGTAATTTTGCATTGAATTATGTTACAACCGAGACATGTCGTCTTTCATTTTGATTACCGGTTTACTAAAAACATCTAAAATTTCTATTGGGCCATATTGTTTCCAGTAATTAGACTGTACTAAGACCTTCAACACGTCATCGTTAGTTTTCAGCTCAATAATTTCAAATTTCATAATGTGGATCATGCATTGTTTTGATGATGTCGAAAAGAAATCACTTGATTGTCATCATCAAAAAGTGGGAGAATATGAATGTATAAATACATGAATTTTGATGATGCAAAAAAAAAATCAAACAAGGCCGCTTCAAAGGATAAGCATTTGCTTCAAGATTAATTCAAGATTGCTTCAACAAACAAAGCCTTATTTCAAGATTCACTAAAGATCAAGCCTTGCCTCAAAACAAAGGGTTTCAAAGTCATGCAAGGCTCTGGTAATCGATTACCAGGAATTGTAGTTAATTACCAGAAGGGAAGAATGAAAAAGAGCTGTTGAAAAGGGTTTTGAATTTGAATTTTGAACATGTAATCGATTACCATATGTTTGTAATCGATTACCAGTAATGAAACTCCTTAAATTCAAATTCAAAAGTCATGTCCCTTCAAATTATAACTATGTAATCGATTACACAAACATTGTAATCGATTACCAGTGGAGAGTTTTCAAAAAATCTGCCAACAATCACATCTTTTGATTGGATTTGTGAATGGTCATCAAAGGCCTATAAATAGGTGACTTGGGCACGAATTTTAAAGAGAGAGTTTTGCTTGTTCAAAATGTCTTATCCTCTCAAAAGGAAATGAGAGAGATTCCAAGAGAACTTCATTGCCAAATGCTCTCTCAAAAGAAACTCTTGGGCAAACACTTGCAAATCCATTAAGAGTTTCTCCATGGACTTCAATTGTAATATCCTTCTCTTTAAGAGAGAATTCTTCTTTCTTTCTTCTCATTCAAAGTGATTGATTAAGGGATTGAGGGTCTCTTAAGTTGTAAGGATTCCTAAACACAAGGGATGGGTTGTCCTTGTGTGATTCAAACTTTGTAAATGGATTTTTACAAAGGGAGTGGAAAATCTCAAGTGGGTTGCTTGAGTACTGGACGTAGGTACGAAATTTGCCGAACCAGTATAAAACTGTGCTTGCATTCTCTCTTCCCTTATCTCATTTATTTTATTATAATAAATTTTGTCTTTCATTTTTAAAGAACTATTAAATTGATTGCTTCTTCTTCTGCATTATGAGCCTATCTCTTTTAGAAGGGGGTTAAAAGTTTGTTAGTGCGAAATTAATTCACCCCTTCTTAAGATAACTGAGGCCATTTGTCTAACACATAACTTTGTCTGAATACTCAGAATGACCTGGCTGTCAAAAAAATAATCGTCTTACCGTTTGTGATTCATGAATACCATAAGGCAGAATCCCTTGAGGTTCAACTTTCTTAGTCACATCCTTTAGTTGTTCAATGATACATCCCAAAGGAATGTCAAATCTTTTTGGATTTTTTTCTGTTAACGAGTAACCCATGAAGTCGTGTTGGCGTGACATGTTCCACCTTCCATTGTAATATAACAGAGCATCATGAGTAGGAGTCAAGTGGCTTGAAGTAAGTTTAATATATCATTCGGTGTTCTACCAATGGTACATAATAACTCAATCAGACTAACGCACGAATATTGATCATTACATATTAACATTATGTTAACATCATCATCATTTTTCAATTGCATACATTGAAAGACAAATTAGTTACCTGCATCTGCGAATGGATGACAGTAGCAAATTTTATCTAAATATTGATCATTGATTAGTTGAAGGGTATTGTGCATTCTGCTAGTGTTTCAAAACCACAATCATTAGGTACTCGAATGAGTATCGGAGTGGAACTTTGAAAATAAACATCAGATTCATTGTGAATAATCGATCCATTTGAAAAAATAAAAGCTAATATGGAGTTGACAATGGTTTGATTGTCTGTTTCTCCCAAAAATGCCATAGTTTCTTGTAGAATTTGGTTTCTAAAGGTAGATTGGAGGAGAATGTGTGATTATTAAGAGTGTTGATGTGGTATATATAGATGTTGTTCAATGAGACTGCTTGTGTTATTTTTTAAAAATAGATGCGTGCCACTTGCTATGTGTTGTCAAGTACAACAATGTTGTGTCATGATTTAATTTTGCATCAGACATGCATTGTTATTATTAGAACTTAACTAACTGAGTAGTCATTTCTATGTCAATATGTGGGTGTAGTATTCATTTTTTTAAACAGATGCATGCAATTCACATTGTGTTGTCAACTTTGAAAATGATTTATGATGCTTAAATGTTGTAAAAAACATACATTTGTAATTTGTTATGGACAAATTAATTTATTCCTTAAATCAACATTAATGGCTAATTAATGATAAATGGATAACAAAAATTTGAATAAAATAAATAAAAACGTGTCCATAATTAACGCATCAAAATTATAAATTAACCAAATGTCAATGTCAATACATAAATGTACCAAATAAATAAATTATCCAAAAAATTAATAATGACATATATAAGGGAAAACAAAACAACTTCAATGCCCATCCGTATGTTGCCTACGCCTCAATCTGTGACCTACAGTTGGTTGGCCAAAGTAGCTTCTTGCAATGGTTAGACATTCTTTAGCAACCGTATAGGCTTCTATTCCTTCGGTCAGGATCCTCAGGTTCAAAAGCTTCTCCAACTTATCAGCAATTGCTACATAACCATCCTAGTAAGGGAAAAAACCAAACATAACAATTGTTAGTAATAAAATACAAAAGAAAACAACAAACACAAAATACAAAAAATAAATATTACCACTACATGTCCTAGACGATGCACATCAACGTCTGCGTCATCAGGAGCCGCTGCCGCTACCGATTGCTGATGCATATCTGGTTCAACAAATGTGTCATAGTATTGAACAGGTGGAACTTTAGGAGGATCCCCTAGTTGTGTCGGAGTCATAAATGCATGCGAAATCATGTAGAAGCACTCCATGTAATCTGACGAACACTAGCCAGGAACTACACAGATTTTCCCTACAGGTGCAATGTAGTCACCAAACTACATCCATCTATCATCCATTTCTTTAATAGAAACAAAAGGCACAGTAGGATGTGGTGGAATATTCTAGACGTATTCAAACTGTCGTACAACCATCTTCGGTCGGTGAATGACTTGTAGAAGCAAAGACTTTGACTTTGATGTTTTGATGATGCCATGTGATCATGCGCTTCTCAAGTTTAATTCAAGACAAAAATCCAAGAAATTCAAGATACATCATCAAGAAGATCTCGAGTGATTTAGGAAGGGAATTCCAAGTTGAAACAGCAAGAGGTTTGGCCAATGAAATTAAGCAAAAATGTTTCTAGTAATCGGTTACCAGAGGATGTAATCGATTACCAGTGGCTAAAACACTTCCTGAAACGTTTTTAGATTAATTTTGAATATTTTTGAAGGCATGTAATCGATTACATGAGGATTGTAATCGATTACCAACAGCTGAAAATATTTACACCAGTCATTAGAAATTTGAATTCAAAATTTATAATGTGTAATCGATTATACATGGATGGTAATCGATTACCAGCAGTTACAAAATATTTTAATTCAAATTTTAAAGCCAGTAATCGATTATACAAGTCTTGTAATCGATTACCAGAGAAGCTTTTCAGAAAATATTTTCTAAGAGTCACATCTGTCCAAAAGGTTTATGAATGGTCATCAAAGGTCTATTTATATGTGATTTGAAACACGAATTTGCTTAGAGTTTTTCAGAACAAAAAGGTCTTATCCTCTAAAAAGCAAAATCATCTTATCCTCTTAAAAAAAAATTCCTTGGCCAATACACTTGCAATTCAATAAGAAATTATTTGAGTGCTCAATTGTTCAATCTATCTCTTTCAAGAGAGATTTCTTCTTCTCTTCATCTTATTTTGGAAAAGGGATTAAGAGACCGATGGTCTCTTGTTGTAAAGCAATCTGAACACAAAGGAAGGGTTGTCCTTGTGTGGTTCAGAACTTGTAAAGGGCTTTTGCAAGATAGTGGAACTCTTAAGCGGGTTTCTTGGGGACTGGACATAGACACAAGGGTGTGGCCGAACTAGTATAAATATGAGTTTGCATTCTTTCTTCCCTTAAACTCTTTTATTGATTATTGCTTATTGCTTCTATTCAGTAAGTTTAATTTTCATAATTATTTAGGAATTCATTTTGAAAAGAATCTTGGGTTTTGGGTTAAAATCAAAATAGAATTTTTAATTAGGAAAAAGTTTGTGATATCTTAATTCAACCCTCCCTTCTTAAGATATCTAAGGCCACTTGTCTAACAAGTGGTATCAGAGCTTCATTCTTGTATAAAGTTTAGAAGCTTCAAGAAAAATGGACTCATCAAACTATTTATTTCCTGAAGGGAATTCAATAAATAGGCCTCCTATTTTTAATGGAGTGGGTTACCATTACTAGAAAACCTATATGCAAATTTTTATAGAGGCAATAAATTTAAATGTTTGGGATGAAATAAAAGTAGGGCCTTATATTCCCACCATGGTTGCTGGAATTACAACAATAGAAAAGCCTAGGGAATATTGGAGTGAGGAAGAAAGAAGACTAGTACAATATAACTTAAAAGCCAAAAACATAATTACATATGCCCTAGGAATGGATGAATACTTTAGGGTATCAAACTATAAAAGTGCAAAGGATATGTGGGATACCCTACGAGTAACACATGAAGGCACAACACATGTTAAAAGATCTAGGATAAACACATTAACTCATGAATATGAACTATTTAAGATGAATGCAAATGAAAGTATACAAGACATGCAAAAGAGGTTCACACACATAGTAAATCATCCTGCATCTTTAGGGAAAATTTTTCAAAATGAAGATCTCATAAATAAAGTATTGAGATGTTTAAGCAGAGAATGACAACCTAAGGTAACAGCCATTACTGAATCACGAGATTTATCTAACATGTCTCTTGCTACACTATTTGGAAAGTTACAGGAACACGAAATTGAACTATTGAGACTAAATCAACACGAAGAAAATGATAAGAAAAAGAAGGGAATTGATCTTAAAGCTTCATCTTCAATCCAAGAAGAAAGTGATAAAGAAGACTTAATTAATTTGAATGAAGATGATGATCTTAGCCTTTTTGTAAAAAGGTTCAACAAGTTCCTGAAATTCAGAGGAAATCAAAGGAGACCAAATTTTAAACCTAAAAGAAGGACAAAAGATTCATCCTCTACTCCAAAATGCTTTGAATGCAATCAACTTGGACATCTGAGGGTCGATTGCCCAATCTTCAAGAAAAGAGTGGAGAAATCTGAAAAGAAACATTTTAGTGAAAAGAAGATGAATAAGGCCTACATCACATGGGATGACAATGATATGGAATCATCTGAGGATTCAGAAAATGAAGAGATAAACCTGTGCCTAATGGCTAAAAGTTATGAAAGCGATGAAGAGGTAACATCTTCAAATAACAACTTATCCATTTCTTTTGATGAATTACAAGATGCATTTGCTGATTTGCATAGAGAATCAATCAAACTTGCAAAGTTAGTTTCATATGCTAAGAAAACAATTTCAAATTTAGAAAATGAAATTTCAAAATTAAATAAAGAATTAGATTATCTTAAAACTAAAGTTTCAATTTCTAAATCAAATGATAAAGTTTATGTCTCTACTATTCTTGATGAAAAAGTAATATCTGATTCATGTTACTATTGTAGCAAGTATGAAAAAGAAATTAAAGATTTGAAAAACTCACTTGCTAAATTTTCTATTGGTAAAAATAACCTAGATGTCATATTAGTAAAACAAAGACGTGTCTTTGATAAGGCATGAATAGGATATAAACCTGAAAAACAACAAAAATTTTACAAAAATTTCTTTGCTTTCACACATAAATATAATTCTCCTTTCATCACTTGTTTTTATTGTGGAAGAAAAGGGCATGACACTTCTACATGTTATTTTAAGAAAAATTGCAACAATATCAAAATGATATGGATCCCAAAAGGATCTTTAGTTAACACTAACACACAAGGACCCAATAAAGTTTGGGTACCTAAGTCACAAACTTGATCATGTAGGTATCTTTGAAGAAGAAATGGTACATAGATAGCGGTTGTTCAAAACATATGACGAGAGATTCATCAAAGTTCACACATATCTCTACCAAGAAAAGTGGGCATGTAACTTATGGTGACAACAACAAAGGTAGAATTTTTGGAGTTGGAAAAATAGGTACGAATTCTTCAAACTCCATTGAAAATATTCTACTTGTTGAAGGTCTTAAGCACAACTTGCTTAGTGTTAGTCAATTATGTGATAAAGGCTATCTAGTATCATTTGATTCTCAAAAATGTATCATTGAACATAAACATGATACTAATATAAAGCATATAGGGTATAGAGTCAACAATGTTTATATGGTAGACTTAAGCCAAAAATTAGATAATAATAAATGTTTTCTTAGCAAAGATGATGATCCATGACTATGCCATAAACGTATTGCTCACATAAACATGGAACACTTAAATAAATTAATTTCAAAAGATTTAGTTGTTGGTTTGCCTAAATTGAAATTTGAAAAAGATAGACTGTGTGATGCATGTCAAAAAGGAAAACAAATTAGAGTTTCATTCAAATCCAAAAACATTGTTTCAACTACTCAACCATTACAACTGTTACATATGGATTTGTTTGGTCCTTCTAGAATTATGAGTTTTGGTGGAAGCTATTATGTACTTGTCATTGTTGATGATTATTCTAGATATACTTGGACACTATTTATCACTCATAAGAATCATGCATTTCAAGCATTTAAGAAACTTGCAAAAGTTATTCAAAATAAGAAAAATCTCAAAATTATATATATTAGGAGTGATCATGAGGGTGAGTTTGAAAATAAAGAATTTGATTTATTTTGTGAAAAGCATGGCATTGAACATAACTTTTCTGCACCTAGAACCCCTCAACAAAATAGAGTTGTTGAAAGGAAAAATAGGTCTTTGGAAGAAATTGCTAGAACCTTATTAAATGATACTCCTCTTCCAAAATATTTTTGGGCTGAAGCCGTTAATATTGCATGCTATATTATGAATAAGGCTTTAATAAGACCTATTTTAAAGAAAACCCCATATGAACTGTTCAATGGTAGAAAACCAAACATCTCACATCTTCATGTTTTTGGTTGTAAATGCTTTGTATTAAACAATGGAAAAGAAAACTTAGGAAAGTTTGATGCTAAGTCTGATGAAGGAATTTTCCTTGGATATTCTTTGCATAGTAAAGCCTATAGAATATATAATAAGAGAACAATGACAATTGAAGAATCAATTCATGTTTCCTTTGATGAGTCTAATGCTATTTCTCCAAGAAAAGATATTTTAGATGATATTGCAGAATCTTTAGAACAAATGCACATTCATGGACAAGATTCTAAAGGAAAAGGAGAAGGAAGCAATGAAGATCCACTAGTAGAAGTCAAAGCAAATAATGATTTTCCAAGAGAGTGGAAAACTTCAAGAGATCATCCCCTTGACAATATTATTGGTGACATCTCAAAAGGGGTAACAACTAGACACTCTCTCAAAGATTTATGCAATAACATGATTTTGTATCTATGATTGAACCTAAAAATTTAAATGAAGCCATAATAAATGAAAATTGGATAATAGCTATGCAGGAAGAACTAAACCAATTTGAAAGAAATAATGTTTGGGAGTTAGTCGAGAAACCCTAAAACTACCCAATCATTGGAACAAAATGGGTATTTAGAAATAAATTAGATGAAAATGGCATAGTTATAAGGAATAAGGCTAGATTAGTCACCAAAGGATATAATCAAGAAGAGGGAATAGATTATGAGGAGACATATGCTCCAGTTGCTAGATTAGAAGCCATCGGAATGCTATTAGCCTATGCATTCATAATGAATTTAAAGCTTTATCAAATGGATGTAAAAAGTGCATTCTTAAATGGCTTTATTCAAGAGGAAGTATATGTAGATCAACCCCCTGGATTTGAAAACTCAGACAAGCCTAATCATGTTTTTAAATTAAAAAGTCTTTATATGGCTTAAAGCAATTCCCTAGGGCTTGGTATGAGCGTCTGAGTAAGTTCCTTTTAGAAAAGGATTTCTCTAGAGGCAAAGTAGATACTACCCTTTTTATAAAGAGAAAATCACATGATATTTTATTGATTCAAATTTATGTTGATGATATTTGTCGCAACGTGCCCTTTCGCGGGCGAGCGAGAGCGAGGCTCACGGGTGCGCTTTCCAAAGGAGGAAAGATGCGCGGAGTCGCCACCAACGTTTATTTGTGGAAAACGTCGGAAAAACCAAAGGAAACCGGTCGAAATAAAAATTCTAAGTTCGGGAGTTGTATTTACGTTTGAGGAAGGTATTAGCACCTCTTACGTTTGTCTCAAAGGACAACAACCTATTTTTTAGAATTGTGAAATTGTGTTATCTTAACTTTTATTTTCTTTTTATTTTTGAGGTCGACAAAAGCGGGGCTCTTGCTCCTACGTACCCTCCATCGAAGAGGAAATCAGACCTACGTAGTTCTTTTTTAAAAGGTGAATCAAGCGATTCTTTTTACTTGAAAGGTGATCATTTAAAGGTGTTGGGCCTTAAAAATGATCCATTTAACTTGGTGAGGAAAAAACTGAGATAAAACTTTCAAATCCTTTTTAGTGATTTTTTGGTGGACGAGCTTGACTTGGCGAATTGATTTTAGCCTTAGTTTCGCTTTAGTTATTAGTCAATTCAATTAAGAATGAGAAATCCCAAAGAGAAAACGTCCGATTGATTTTTGTGTTTCATTTTACTAAAAGATATTTTTTTATTATTATATTATTATTTTACCTCTTTTTTGATTTCCAACGTGGTTACGGCACGACCGAACGGTCGGAATTCATTTTAACAGAAATTAACGAATACTACAATTCAAATGATCGGTGGAAATTTATTTTATTTTTAGATTAGGCGAGAAACGACTTAAATAAATGACTGAAGCACGTCAAAAGGGGGTACGAAAAGTAAATGAAACGAGAATAAAAGTACACAAAACAAATGGGGACCACCACGGGTACATAGAATGAATTGAAAAGCTCGATTTGGAAACTTACCCGTTGAAGAACGAAGAACGGATGAAGAATGGTGAATAACGGAGGAAAACCTTCACGGATTTGCTTACGGAAACATCACGGAAGCGTTACGGAAGCACCTCGGCTTGGATTTTCTTCACGGAAACAATTTTTTTCACCCAAAACAGCTGAAATACCTCACCAGGGGCATCCGGGATCCTTAGAACAGCCCCCTTCAGCCTATTTATAGGAAAAAAAGGGAGGAGGTTGCCGCCCAGCTTGCCCAGGCGAGCTGGCAGAAGCAATCCAGCTTCAAAAAATAATTCTGGAAGGCCCAATTCAAAATTTCAAAATTGTTATTTGCATCCCCCCAATTTTGATAAGTTCACCCCCTCTTTCGTAATTTACGGAAAAGTTACGGAAGCATATAGGACTTGATTTTCTTCTTTTTTTCGCTTCCCTCTCACCCGTATTAAGTTAAATATGCTTATTTAGGGTTATGAGAATTTTATGGAAGCATTACGGGTGTCCCGGAATCCTATTTTTCAACAAAATGGGGGGTGTGGTGGCCACCTAGCTCGCCCAGGCGAGCTAGGTTGCTTCAAAATTAAGCACGAAATTGCCCAGAAACCTCTAGAAGGGCCCAGATTCAAAAATTACTATATGCACCCCCCATTTTACTAAATACACCCCCTTTGCCCCTTTTTTGCTGATTCTTTTTCCGTAACGTTACGAAACTTTAAGAATTTCGCAACGATACCTTTTTTCTTTCCATAAGGTTATGAATCCTTACGGATTATATATTTACTCTTTTTTATCTTTTGAAGAAGTTACGGAAGCTTACGGATTGCGCAAAAACATTTCCTTTCGATTTCCGTCACATCACGGATTTTCACGAATTGCGTAAGCCTGCTTCCTTTTGATTCCCGGCACGTCTCGGGACTTCACCTATTGTGCAACAAAGGGTGCCAAGTATCTCAAAGCGGCTAATCAAAGGTTGCATATCATCAGATAATAATCCTCGGACGAAATTAGGGTATGACAATATTATTTTTGAATCTACTAATGAATTATTGTGCAAGGAATTCTCTCATGACATGCAAAGTGAGTTTGAAATGTCAATGATGGGAGAACTTAATTTCTTTCTTGGATTACAAATTAAACAAACCAAGGCTGGTATTTTCGTCAGTCAATCCAAGTAATGAAGAGAGTTAATTCACAAATTCGGCATGGAAAATACTAAGCACATGGCTACACCAATGAGCACTGCCTGCTATTTAGATAAAGATGAAATCAGTCAGTCAATAGATGTTAAGCAATATCGAGGTATGATCGGATCCCTTCTTTATTTATCTGCTAGTAGACCTGATATAATGTTTAGTGTGTGTATGTGTGCCAGATTTCAATCAAATCCCAAACAATCACATCTTAGTGGTGTTAAAAGAATCATAAGATATTTATTAGGCACTATGAATATAGGTTTATGGTATCCTAGGAATTCCACATGCACCTTAATAGGATACTCTGATTTAGACTTTGCCGGTTCTAAAACAGATAGAAAGAGCACAAGTGGAACTTGTCAATTCATTGGATC